>NC_089581.1:50250821-50550821 GCF_019320115.1 Miscanthus floridulus | reverse complement strand
AAGCCATCGCGACACATCTGAGAAGCGCTAATAAGATTCTTCTTGATGGAGGGGACATGCTGCACGTTCCTTAATAGCACCGTCTTTCCCAAAGTAAACTTCAGAACAACCGTATCAGCACCAAGAACATGCGCATGCGAACCGTTTTCCCATCAGCAAGGCTCCACTCCTGCCAGCCCTGATAGGAAATAAACAAAGAAACTATCAGCAAACATATGAATATTAGCACCTACTGTCCATCCACCACTCAGGTGAAAGACAAACTGAAAGAACAAAGGGTAAAGAATTACCATACCCAGATGTTCCTCCTGCAGTCTCGCTAATGACCACATTTGCTGATTTCTTTTCTTGCTTGTATTTGCGGTCTAGGACACGCACTTACCCAATGCTCATCACTCCCACAAATAAAGTATCCTCCACCTTTCTTGTTGTTTTTCTTCTTAAACTGTGCGGTCTACTTAGGCTTTGCATTGTTATTCTCTTGCATGTTCTTCTTCTTTTTATTATGAGATGCAAATGAGTTTTTCTTCGCATCATATTGGCAGCGGAAGACTCAACTCCTTTTCCACAGGTTGTCTTTTGCTCTCACCCTCTCCTCAACATCAAGAGATCCAATAAGCTCAGCCACGCTAAACTCTTGTCTCTTATATTTTAGAGAAGTAGCAAAATCCCTCCAAGAAAGTGACAACTTAGCAATTATACCGCCAGCCACAAACTTATCGGGCAACAAATATGGAAATGTTCTAGTTCCTTTGCCAGCGCATGTATCTCATGAGCTTGTTCGACCACAGAACAGTTTTCAACCATTTTGTAGTCATACAGCTGCTCCATAAGGTACAGCTCACTACCAGTATCAGAAACCCCAAACTTTACCTCAAGAGTATCCCATAATTCTTTGCCTGATGTGCAAGATATGTAGTTTTTCTCATACTTAGGATGAAGTGCACTAATCATGGCGCCTCGAAACAGGTTATCGGCAGCCAAGAACTTTCGCTCCTCCTCAGGAGTAAACTTGTTCAGACTTCCCCTGTGCGGTATGATAGCAGTTCATCGCAGTCAACCACAATACCATCTTTACACGCCATATCATAAAATTCTTGCCATCAAAATTATTCGGCTTCAAAGCGGCAGCAAATCCACTGACAGAAAATTGTCTAACATTAGAGTTTTGGATTGTTAGGAATTTAGGCATTTTCATTATCAGTTTAATCCAGAAATATAACAGCAGCAGGTTTATGACAGCATATATGTGCATGTGTATATTTCTTATGAACGCCACAGCATGCATAGATGACATACTGATTGATATAATAAGAATACAAAATACAGTAATCACATAGATTAGACTGTACCCAGCGGAGGGTCCCATGCCGAGGGCATCGGAGGCTCCATTCGCACTAGTCGACATAGTGCGTTGCTCAAAGTCGTGGACCACAATCGATGCAGGAAGATGTTCGCAGTACAGTCCCATGAACGGATCACCAGGAAGAAGATGCCTTGACGTTCCAGGGAGACGACGGATCCAAGAGCGATCTCCAGGAAGAAGATGGACGAGCAGTCGTGGATCGCTCCCTAAAAACCTAATCGCCGCTCACCCAGTGCAGGATTCTCAGGCGAACGAGGGTTCCGGAGGCACCTGCTCTCCCGCTCCTCCGTGCGCGTAGAGGTACGAGTCAGGTAAATTAGAAGGCTGCTGATCTGTGGTTCTCTCGGAAGTGGTTATAAAAGATGGGGTCTGGACTGACGGAAGACATGATATATGGCTGCTGACGGGGGAGAGAAGACGAAGGTAACGGAGAATCCCAGGAGACGGGAAGCGGAAGGGACGACAGTCAGTTAGCCTCCACCATCAAGGAGCGAAACTCCCGTGATAATGTGGATTTAAGTGGCAAAAGACTGGCCACGCCCGCCCGCTCGCCGCCTGCCTCGCCCACGGCCCGGCGGTGGTGGCGGCACGCGCGCGCGTGGCACGCCTTTATTCTTTTCTCAGCTTCTCAATTTAGATGAATAATTTCCAACCATATAAGCTGAGTTAGCGTTCAGTCAAAATCCCGTATGGTATTAAACCATATAACACTTAATGTTACGCACCATAGAGTTTTATTTAATTATTAAATATTATATGGGCAAAGCCCATATTATATCCAACATAATCTGGATGCGGCATATGTTGAGTGGTCGTACACGTATATTGCAAGTGTATGTTTTAAATATTTCAGCTATTTCAAATGTATATGTTGTAAGTGTTTTATCTGAATGTTGCATATATTACCGTGGTCATACACATATGTTGCAAGGACTATGTTGTAAATGTTTTATCTTTTTAGACGTATATTGTAAGTGTTCCGTAAACATGCGCTGGACAGAGGTGGTCTCCGCGGGCACAGTGGTCCCACATGCGTGGAAAGCGAAGCGGACGCGGCAGCAGCAGCGTGTGGCGACAACAGCAGCCGTAGCGCGCCGGTAGGTGCGGCAGCAGCGTGCGACTAGGCGCAGCAGGAGCATGTGGGCGCAGCAGGAGCATCCAGCGAAAGAGCCCTGCAGCCTACGGCCATGCGAGAACCGATGGCTGCCGAATTGATTGATGTGACAAAATCAAAAGGACGGACAGCACGCACGGACGTTCAGACACGTCTCGCGCACCAGACGTCCGGAGCTAGCAAAGCACAAACAGAAAAGGGCATGTTTTACTTTGATTTGATCTGTGCTAGAGGGGCGTTTAGGGCGTGTTTGGTACCATTCCCAGCCCAGCTAGGCCAGCTCCAGGCAGCCAGGCTACATTTGCCCAGGCCAGATGCATGCAACAAGGGTTGTTTGGTTGCATACATCTGTGGAATCAGGCTAGACTGAGACAGTGTTTGGTTGCATGCATGTGTTTGCAGATTTAAAAAGCACATGCATGGATCATTATTTGGTTGGCTGTATACAACAAGTTCTAGTCACCTCTTGCATGTAGTGGTAACATTACCACCCACTAGTTGACATCAGATATTACATCAATTTTCAAATGAAAAAACCTACTAGCAAGACAATAACTACTGCTATTACAAGTATAAATGAACTGTGGCACAAGTGAAAGTTGTCATTTCCATCATTTTCTAGTAGAGGTGCACTGACAGGTTGGAGGGGAGGTAGATTTTCAGGTTGATCACTATAGAAAGCTAGCAAAGCTTCATTTCTTGTTTCGTATTTTTTTTAGCAGTTTCCCTTGAAACCAACTACTTGAGCATGTGCTTCGGCCCAGCTGGAGTAGACCCCAGGCTCCTTCCCAACATGAACAACATACCAAGCCATAGCTGAACATGTTCTCAGATCAATCAAAAAAAACATCACAGGCAATGGACATGTGCTCAGATTAATCAAAATAACATCATAGGCAATGAGCATGTGCTCAGATCAATTAAAAAACATCACAGGCAATGAATATGTGCTCAAATCAATCCAAAAACATCACAGGTAATGGATAAGTGCTCAATTCAGTCATAAAGCATCACAGGCAATGGACATGTGTTCAGATATAAAAAAACAAACATCACAAGCAATAAGGTAAGTGCTCAAAATAAAATTGTGCAAATCACAGGCATAGGCTGGTGCCCATATCAAGTTCAAAACCACAAGGTTCACATCATTGGCAATGAACTTATGGTCAGATTACCACCACTAGGTTGATCTAGGTTGTAGGTGCAGGGTTATCTAAGACACTAACTATATGTTAGTGTTAGTAAATAAGCTATGCAGGATCAGATCAACTGCACAAAAGAAAAGGTCAACCCACTACACATCCACCAGTTGTAGTTAGGTATGCATAAAAGATGCCACCACTGCACAGGGACAGGCCACCACCATTGCATAAGGGCAAACCAGGCTCCCGGGATACATGTCCAAAGTCTCAGCATAAGTGTAGTATCACAGAAAATTTATCATCATTGCACATGCCCAAAGCCTCAGTATAAATGTAGTATCACAGAAAATTTATCATCATTGCACATGCCCAAAGTCTCAGATCAAGTGTAGTATTACAAAAAAAAACATCATTGCTATTGCCCAAAGTCTCAGATCAAGTGAAGAATCACAGAAAAAAAATATCATTGCTATTGCCCAAAGTCTCAGATCAAGTGAAGAATCACAGGAAAAAGGGTGCCCTTCTCATTCTAAGCATGTTCACACACTCTATATCATTGTAGTTGTAAATTAAGTTTAAGTTCCTTTGGCGCTCCTCATCCCTAATGCTCATTGGACCATAACTGATCTGAGGCCGCTGACTCTGAAGCATTCTAAGTGTAGCAAGCAGCACGAGCAAAAAGAATGTGTCTCTTCTCTTCTAAGTCCATCTAGAAAAAATGAATGGAATTTAAGGACAAATGCTCAAAATGACAATGTCATCATCATGGACTTGGACAAAAGCTCAGAAAAAGGATTCATCATATACTAGAACATGCTAAAAATAAGACTTTCATCATCACAGACTAGGGCAATAGCTTAGAAAAAGGCATCATCATAGACTAAGGCAATAGCTCAGGACAAAAGGAATCATCACAGACTTGAACAATAGCTCAGACAAAATGGCAACTTCATATACTTGCTCATAATCTCACAAAGTAGGACATGCATCCAAATCCAAGAACGCAGGACTCACTATCGCACGGTACAGATTAGGGGGGAGGCGAGAGGGGGAGTAGAAATACAAAATACCCACGTCAACAAGCAGCAGCACCAGCAAAAGCCCAACCCAGTAGGTGAGAGAGCTCAGATCTGCAAGCACACAAGCAAAGAAAAGAGGATTAGCATACAGAAAATAGGATTTTTACTTGGAAAAAACAAGAAAAAAAATGAGACATAAGAACAAGGATCCATACCGCAATAACAGCCAAGAAATTAGATCTGGTGTGCCTGCAGCGAGATCAACAATCAATGGTGACCTAGGGTTTCAAATCGCACAGAAAAAATGAAGAAAGAGAAGGGGAAAAACTCACTTGCTTCGAGAAGACGCAAATCCACGGCACCTGCAACAAATTGAGAGAGAGGGTAGGCATTAGGAGGCCACAAATCCATCAAGAACACCGGGGGAGGAGGAAGAGGAGGTGGAGCTTACCGGCGGCGCAGACAGGGAGCGACAAGAAGAAGAAGAGAGGGAGGCGGCGGGAGGAAAGATATAGAGGCGGTGAATGGCGGGAACGGGGAAGGTAACCCTAGGATCTTCGCGCCATCTCCCCACGCACGGAATCGCCAGGCGCGCGAGCTCTCGGGAGGACGGAGCGAGCCAGGCTGAAGAAAAACGGCCGATTTGGGCGTTCCTCGTGAGCCAGGCCAGGAGAGGACTTTTGCACGAGCGGAGCCTGGCTCGGGAGGGTGGCCAGGGAACCAAATATGAGCAGGCTGCATCCCGGGAGCCTGGTTTGCCCTTATGCGGGCAACCAAACACGCCCTTAGTTCCCATCAAATCCAAACTTTGGCACTACGTAAAAAGAAGATTCTCCGTTACATCAAACTTTGTGGTATATACATGAAGTACTAAATGTTGATGAAATCAAAAACTAATTACACAGTTTGGTCGTACTTTGCGAGACGAACGTTTTGAGCCTAATTTATCAACGATTGGACAATTATTACCAAATACAAATAAAACGCTACGGTACGCTACAGTATTGGTGCAGTGATTTTGGTTGTCCAAAATCGGGCACCTAAACAAGGGCTAGGATCGGATTGTCAATATAGCGCCGTCGCACTTGCATGGCTATTTTCTCCTCCGGAGGGAAAGGATCAGAACGACGCCCGTCATGTCCTCCTCCGCGGCCGGGCCCATGTACCGCTCCTCCGCCGCCCTGGCGTAGGCGTCACCAATGCCGTCGACACGGAAGTGCCGGACGAGCAGCCACTCGTCCAGCACGCGCAGGAACCTCGCCATGGCCTTGCTCCTCTCGGCGTCTCCCCGGGGCCCTCTCTCCAGGAAATCGTGGCTCTCCAGGCCGACGATCTCGAAGGAGCCCTCCTGCTCCACGGCGCCGCGGAGCTCCTCCTGGCAAGGGCTGTAGAACGGCTCGTTGAACGAGTCCACCTCCGCCGCTGCGATCACCCCCTGCACGCACGCGCGCCACGCCAATCCGCCGTTAGCGAGGCAGTCAAAACACGAACTGAATTCAGTTTGTTGCCATCACCCACGCCCATGCATACTTTTGTAGCGAGCCAGCTACCTGGGATGTTAAGTCTTGTAGGATCTCGGCGATGAACTCCGGGTAGCGGTCTTGACTGGAGAAATCCTTTGCAGGTCTACCGCAGAGGGAGAGTACCATCCATCCGCCGGGCACCATTTCTTCGGCCCGTGACGCCAGAAAGCGCTTGAAATCCTGCTCGAATTGCCGGGCGTAGGCTGCGGTGACGGCCGGCGTGCTCGTTCTCCCCGCCGACACGCTGCCCTTGTTTATCAGCACTCCGTCCACCAGTTCTTGCGGAACCTGCCAAATTTCATACTCCTAGTAAACAAACACTGCTGATTTCCGCAGAAACACCAGGAGATTATGACTGATTGGTATGCGACGGTTTTGGCCGGGCGGCAATGCAAATTAACCTGGGAGAGCCAGTGGAGGCTGAAGGAGGAGCAGACCAAGTGCAGCGTCTTGGCGGGGAAGAGCCGGCCGTAGAACGACCCCGGGGCACCGAACACCATGACGAGCAGGCCGCTGTCCCTGTCCACTCCCCCGTGCCCCAGCAGGGACGACGGCACGTCCTTGAACACCGTGTTGAAGTCGTTCTCCGGGAGGTCGTTGAGGTACACGCAGATCTCCCGGCACTGCTCCGCCCAGTGCGGCTGGCGCCGCACGGCGTCAACGGCGGCCGACGCCAGCGCCAGCGCGTTCGGCCCCGACGAGCACCCCAGATCTGCTACCCGGAGGCAGCCCGGCACGGCTGATCTACACAGGTCCGAGATGGCCTCCTCGACCAGAGGCTTCACTCTGCTCTGCACGCCACTCTGAGAAACTCACACAAGTTACATCGAACATCGACTTGATCTAGCTAGGGCCAGATGGCCACGTCGTCCCAAATGATCTGAGATTCTGAGACCGCGTGAACGTGATGGAAGAGGAAGAGGAGGGCATGAGGATGAGGGAGCAACCTGAATAGCGGAGTTCTTGGCGTAGCTCGTCTCTCCTTCCCCGCTCATGCAAACGCTCTGCACGGACGCCATTAGCCGGCTGGCTGGCGATTGAGCTGGACGCCTGGACGTTAGAATGCACTGTATTGTGGCACTCAAAAGATGTTCTTGGGCGGGTCAGAATCCTGCACTGCCACTACTGTTTGACACCATTTGCGTCTGGATCGTCCGTCGGCACCGGCACATCAGAGCCACTGCCTCGCCAGACCGACAGTGACGTGCGTAAACCACGCCACGAGATGCACGTGATGCCTACAGAATGGTCGGAACGCGTGGCAGAAAGGTGCCGGTGTGCACTTTCATTTTCACTTTTTTTTTCTTTAGAAAAAGTATATAAAGTAAAAGATACATTATTATCGCAAAAGAAATAGTCTGGTAATATTGGAAATGAAATAGCTCCAAAAAAAAATAACCATGTAGTAACAATTAAGATATTGATTAACTAGCAAGCATGCCGTAGGGCTGCAACATAATTTGCATTTTGCATCATTGGTTCCAATAGACTCAGACCGTCTTATGGTTAGACGTGACTATTCTAACTCGCATAAGTACAGTTCGTGAATTCGGGACAAGACAATACAATTCATCACATCTGTCTCCAATAGGAGATCATCAGGAGACCCAAAACTAAAATGGGTCTCTAACAGAATATCTATAGCCTCCAACAGAGTACCTATATGAAAGGCTCATTTTGGGGATCAGGAGAGGTATAACCCAAATCTGAATATCCTCTCTCCTGGAGACCCATTTGCAGAGATGATTCTCTTTAGGGTCTTCTTGTTGGAAAAGACAAAAATGAATATTGAACCATTTACTTGTAGCGCTACCCAAACGTGGAATAGGTCTTATATTTTAGGTAGCGGTTGTTGAAGATAGTCTAACACTGGCTAGGACTCTTATCCTCAACATGCAACACAACACCTGCAACATGCGCTCGAAACACCTGAAACATTCGAAATATAGGCTTGCAACATAGGATTATCAGAGCAACATCTCCTTCTGCTTGGTCGAACGGAGGCTCATTGGCACGCAGAGCTCGACAGAGGTGCGTGGAGCTCGCTAGTGGCACGAATCTTGGCGGCGTGGAGCTCGTCGGCAATGCGGATCTTGACGGCGTGGAGCTCGCCGACAACACGGAGCTCGACGACGCACAGAAGGTGACGCCGCACAGAGCTGGGCGACGACGCGCAGAGGGCAGGGTGAGGCGGGCACGACGATGTAGAGGATGGGTGGGAGCAGAGGTGGCGGCACACAGAGGGCAGGGTAGGGCACGACGATGACGCAGAGGACAGGTGGGGGCTATGGCAACGACGCTTAGACGACACATGCATTTCAGAACGGAGCGTCCGTCCGTTCGGACGCATGGGTCGCGTCATTATCGTAGAAAAAAACACCTATGTCTACGTACCAATTATGCTTATGCATCCTCAGGTTAAGTCAATTCTGCTTCTGCATCTTCCATTCCTCCTGTTGGTAGGGCTCTTCCTCAAGGGCTCGTGACTTCTCCAAAACAGTTTCGGCTCTTTTTTTTTACTGAAAAATCACTTCAAACGACTCCTACTACTAAACCATTTGGTAGAGCTCCTCCGCTGAAACCGAAGCCAGAGCTAGAGAATAGCCCTACTCAACAGTCCGTCCGCTCTTTGCTCGGGCTCGGCTGGGAGCCACAGGATGGAAGGACCAAGAGAGCCACATGATGATGGATGAAGAGCCCTACCAAACGGTCTCCGTCCGCTCTTTGCTCGGGCTCGGCTGGGAGCCACAGGATGGATGGACGCCTGGGTAGGTGCCTGCACCGGATGGAGATTGGAGAGGACTCGAGGGGTGCTTGGCACGACTCGTCTTGAGAGGCTCCTCTAGAGGAGCCAGAGCCGTTTTGGACGAGCCATAATTTGTGGCTCCTCCAAAACGACGGCTCCCGTTCCTCTACCTTTTTTTTTTCTAAAAAACTTCTCTAGGAAAATGCTTGGCAAGACTCCTCCGCAGGAGCCAGGGAAGAGCCCTACCAACCAGGCCCTCAATTTCACGATATGTTGCTTCTGGCAGGCAGGAGTTCAAATCGAGTGTTATGGCTCACATGCTACCGGGATTGCAGATTTCACCTCTTACGATCCTTCGTTTCGGCCAGATCTCTGTTACAGCCCATGTTATTGATCCACAAATTGCATCCTCAAATAGTTTTACATTCACGACACCCACTCGACCAATTGCTTGTGCCATCCATGTGAAGCACGCTTCTTTTATATTGTACTGATCTTGATCGGTACCTACGAACATCCTGACATCCTGTCTACTGCTTAGGGAAGTTGCTTATTGCCACATACACGATGCAACTTCCAACCCCATTAGCCAGGTTTGGATGGGGATTTGGTCCAGTGTGAGTGTGACACCGGTGGTGAATGAGCCGTTATTATTTTTGAAGGCATCATGTTTTTTCCTTTCAGTATTCTACATTACTGTGTAACCAGGGCCACCTCCACCTTCTGGAACAGTCCATTCGATGTTCTGCTTTGGATCTTTTATGTCGCAAGCCTGAAAATACAGTGGACAAGTAATTTAGGTTGGATGGCCCAGCACAGGCTAAAGGGCGTACCCAATGCAAAGAGCTCCCGCTCTGTGCGTGGTCTGGGGAAGGGTGTTAATGGCAAGCCTTATCCTTGCCTGTGCAATGCGAGGAGACCGCAACTCGAACCCGGGATCTTCCGGTCATAGGCGGTAAGACTCTACCACTTGCACCAGGCCCGCCCTTCGGCCCAGCACAGGCTAAAAGAGTAAAATTTTCTCAGTGTCCATTCGTGCATAGTATAATTATCAATATCAAAAGGCTACATCTATTCTTTCTATAGTAAAGTGAATGGAGACGAATATTCTTTCCAGCCATTGCAAACCTTTGATCAAAATGCATGATACACACAAGGGTACAAATTTTCATGCACATATCTAGGTGACTGAAAATCTCACCCACAACAAAATAAATTACCTTGCAATGAAGACAATTCTGTGCATTTATTTGAACCTTTGGGTCACCTTTTTCGTCAGAGACATATCTACACGAAAACAGGCATAACCAATAGTGATCAGCAAACTATTGGTCACTAAGCATTTTAGCATCATTGATACATGAAGGGACCAACAGGAATTCAACAAGGTGTGGCTACTTTATGTACTCGTAAACCCGGGCTGGGCAATAGCATGATTCTGGCCCCGCATACAGTGGAACATTTACTCGTTCGGGTATTATAGGATCCCTCAAGCGGAGATGAGGCGGCTGATCATGCTCATGGTTTGTATTGCTCCTGTACCAAAGGAATGACGGATGGAGAGAAATACAGATTGAAAATATATTCTTGTAAGTGCATTTCTAGACTACAATATATTTTTTTTTCTCACAGAAGAGCTGCGTATCATTATATTAAAGAAGGATAAAAGGGTAAAGAACCCTGGTTACACCAACACCCACACACCCAAAGGATCACAAAATTACTTACGCGCCTTTTTGTTACATATACACACGACCTGGAACGACCTAGCCCCTTGGAAGACTACAATATACAGGCTGAAGTAATTGTAATATCAAAAAATAATTGTTTGGTTATAATTTTTTAGGCAAATCTCAGAGTCACACATTTGGGTAATCAACCCTATACCAATAATACCATGTTAGACACAACTAGCATACTTGTTACCAGTTACCCCATGAATGGCGAAGCAATAGTCAACAAGCACAAATATGGAGTGCATACAAAGAAAAGAAGGTTGTCTCTTGCTGCAGACATTACCTGTATAAAGATGTTGGGACATCAAATGTTATCTGTCCATCTGGTTTAGGATATTGAATAGGCACATGCAGATTGGCCGTCTGTGCACAAGTCTTTTGTCAGTCTCAATAGACAATGTCATGCATTTGAATGTTTTTTTTTCTAACAAAGCAGTTATCACTACAAGCAACAGCAGCACTGCAGACTCACATCTGTTGCTTCATGATCGGGTCTCCCGTGCTTCAATGTATAAGGTGACTTCCCTTTGAATATGTAGCTAAAAGTTCAAAATATAGACATGACTCAGTGAATGCAATAGAAATATCTCAATGACTAAGACTCAAGTAATTTTCGTAATAGGGACCTCACCGTTCCAGTGCAGACAAAGCCATGCCCGGAATAAATCCATATTCAAATGCCTGGAAGAAAAAAACAGTAATAAATACACATTCAACTAATTGACTTACTACATTCGGAAAAAAAGAAGATAGCAGAATTTGCCTTCTTTTCCCCCTCAGCTTACAGAACTAGATATTTAACCAGATACCAAAGGTAAGTTTGTTTGGAAAACTCAACCATAAAATAACCACATACTGGTCTATAATTCCTAGCTTTATGAAGTTCTTCCCATATCCATGACTTCTTGAGGTTCTCCCAGTACAGTTCCATCGAAGATCCTTCAACAAGGGACTTGAAAGTTGCTTCCGCCGCAAGCATACCTTTTTTACACATCCATCCCTTTAGTACAAGGCTTATCAATAAACTACTCCCTCCAGTCAACAATATATGATGTTAGGACACGATAATTAGTGCAGTGTCCAAACATCATTTACTGTTGACTAAGATGGAGTCTAAAATTAGCATTCCACCAAAAATAATTAACGCAATTTCAAAATATAATCAGAAAAGAAGAATGAGCATTGAAAAAGGATTTCAAGCAAAAGACAGAGCGATGATGGGCAGAGATATACATCAACCATGAAGCTGAGCTAAGCAACAGAGTTGACAATTAAGTTATCCACAAGCTCTAGTAAAGTTCCAAACAAACTAACATTTCAGTAGAAAGATACCTGATTTCATAGCCGTATGGGTTCCTTTTATTTTGGGAACATTTAGAAATCCTGCAGAACATCCAATAATTGCACCTCCAGGGAAAACTGGATATGGTATTGACTGAAATTTGACATAAACTCATCATTGTCATATTAGTTTTTTTTTCGAACACGCAAAAGATTTGTGTATCATTTCATTAATACAAGAGAAGAGAAGAAAACACGGGTGAAAAGGAGTCCTCCTCCCACCTGAAGACACACCTAAAACATGAAAACTCTAAAAGGAAAAACTAGAAAAAGGCAAAAAAGGCGACCAGCTACCCCAAAACTAAAAACACACACCTCCTGTAAAATCCCTGACCAGGAGCTCTTGGAGATCTTTTAGGCCTTGTTTGGATGTGCATGTATTCATCTCAATCCACATGTGTTGAAGTGGATTGGAGTGGAATTAAACTAAGTTCCATTCCAATCCACTTCAACACATGTGGATTGAAGTTGATACACATGCATCCAAACAAGGCCTTAGTAATAATTGTCAACAACAAAAACACAAACTTAGACAGGTGCTGAAACTCGCATAGGACAATAAATGAGTACCAAGCTATACTTCAGCTTACAAAGGTCGTATCGTGTAGTTAACCATGTTATGAGGTGAAACATTAGTGACACCCATGTACAATGATTGAAATAAAAGAAACTTGATATGGATAACAGATAGAGCTTATGTTTGTCTATTTGCTACAGAATTGCCAAATTGAAATGTCATCTTACCTGGAAACCACCTTCATTGAGAGTACGTGCACCATACTGAATAGCTGTTCCACCTTCCAAAAGTTTTCTGACAGCAGGATGCTGCTTAAATTTCTGAAATATGATTGCACAACATTTAGAGAAAAATAGGTCCATTCTATTTATTAATTCGCAGTAAACCAGTCCGTCTTCTAAACTACCCATCCTTAATATTAATTAGCAATGAGCAAGATCTCTGGGCCTTCTAAATTGTAGCATAAACTAAACTAGGCAGGGGTACTTCAGGAAGGCCCCTCTATTGAAATCTCTATAGCATCCTATTACCCTTAAAGAAAGACAAGTGGCGTACTTGCCATCAAAAATTCAAAATGCATCGACAAAGAAAAACCACATACCTGGAATTCATCATAGGGACTAAGGAAAGGATTTCGATAATTCAACGCAACAACCAGACCAATTGCTAACTGAAAAATGAGAGGAGATAACACATTAAGTGCAACCACTTACTACTTAGCCATCAGTGATCTAAACGTTTGAATAAACATTGCAGGAAGTTTGATTATGAAAAGAAACTCATATCTATTCAACCTGCAACTAAACACCCTGTGATAACTGATAAGTGATCAATTGGTGGTTTGAGTCTTCTTTTGGGCACAAACTAAACAAAAGTTTTTTCTTTTGCCGCATTGTGCTAAGTAGACAACTTCTCTAAGCAAGAGCAGCGGAAAATAAAGTTAATGTTGCTTAGTTTGTGTATAATGCAGACTACAATATGATATTTAGTGTGCTTTTTCCTTTATCAGAAAAACAAAACCCCAAGGATAGAATACTAAATCTTTATTTATGTGGCAGAGCTCATGCATAATACTTGAATACCAGTTTGCATCTCTAACAGAACAGTGACCTGTCTATCATCAAGGTGGTATAGGAATGATCCTCCATATGTTTTAGTGTCCAAAGGCCATCCAACAGTATGAATAACATAACCTGGCTTGTGCTTTCCTTCTTCAATCTCCCAAACCTAAAGAATAGAATGCACTTAGTATATGAGTGGCATTAATAACTCCTCTAGAAGTAGTTAGCAGAAAAGGTTTAAGGATGCAAAAGTTTATAAAGAGAGCTCATGAGTCACAGTTCAATAAACTGAAATACAATGGGAAAGGGAATAGCTCGGAATGAAAAAAAAAAATAAAGGGCATGGTGAAATTCCTCAGAAACGTTGACTAAGCAAAAACAAACACAGATTTGTGAAACAACAAAAACATAGATAATCAAACAGAACTACAGCATATATGGCTTATTGTCTGTATAATGATGTAGATGAATTGACATAATTCAGGGACACAATCTTCTCATTTTATGGGGGATATAAGGTTGCTTCCATCAAAACTGAGAACAAGGCATTTGGAAACTAGAAGTGGTATAACGGATATCAGAATACCTCCTTAATTCCAAGAGCATATGTCTGATGTTGCCCTTGCCCTCTCTCTCTGAGCTTGTGATTTCTTATTATTTTCTGAAATATGATTAGGCCTTAGCATCAAACTGCAAGCATAATAATAATAATAATAATAATAAATTGTTAAAGGACAAAAAAACGAAACTAGCATTACACATGCTGACCTCTGATAATGAACCTCGGCAACCCTAAGCAAGCAGTGTTATTCGCCCTGTATTTTCAAAGTAGCTGGCCATGAGAATAGATGCATGAGTGGAACACACAGAACGGAAAAGCAAGTTATCAATTTATATAAATAAAATAAGTGTGTGTATTGCCCGTCTACCCAAATTCCAAACAAGGAAAAAAACACCACTGGCAAACTCAATACACACTCGATATTTCAGCACATTATCTGCTAGACAGATGATTATCCCTGCTATATAAGGAGCGAAGGTTACTTGCCTCTTAGTTCTACACCAGCTTGGAAAGTTTCCCTTTTGGTACCATCCTTAGCAATACCAACATCATTGGTTGCGACTCCTGTAACTATTTGATTTTCATCATAAAGTATCTGTTAGAGAAGAATTCAGACAAATATTAGTCTTTCCACATAAGGGTTTCTAATATGAAGAATGATGGTACCTCACTAGCAGCAAAACCAGGATATACTTCAACACCCAACTCTTCAGCTTTTGTGGCCATCCATCGCACCAATTGGCTCAAGCTGGACACAAGTAAATTTTTCAGCAAAGCCTGACCCTCTAGAACAGGAGGAATGACAGACTTCTTTAAAAGGCGTGGATCTAGATGATGAACACAGCAAAATGTTGGCACCTGATCACGTAGTTTCCTTTGTTGTCAAATGGAGATGGCAGTGTCCATGCTTGGTTCTTTGTTAACAGCCAGAACTTGTCAGATGAGACAGGAACTCTGATTGGAGACTGTCAAACACAACATAACCAAATTACCACAAACAGCTCATTGCGTGGTTTCCAATCTGCATTGCTGACAAGAAAATAATTCAAGTAACGCGTATACAGAAAGAAAGATGTATCCAACAAAATGTACTTCATTGTGCAAATCAAATTCTCAGAAGGTTTGGATTTCTAATAAAATCAAAAGTACAGCCATAGAGACTAGCAATTGGAATTGTTCTATACCTGAATTGAAAACTAGATAAAAATATACTATCAGTTGAATGAATCTAAGTCAAGTGAAGTGAATGAACCACGAGCTCACAAAGGCACATGTAATGCTTGGTCTGTATGCATGAGAGATTATTCTAAGTAAAAATAAATAAATAAACTCGTCACAGTTCAGAAGACAGAATGCGTACATCCTCTTGCCTCCACTTGGGAATGAGCTCGTCCAAGGCTCGGGGCTCAAACACATTCCCCGAAAGGACATGAGCACCTGCAGCGCAACCAGAAAATTGCCCAAAGCAGATGACGCAGAGCACATAGCTGCTCCAGAATAAATGAGGGGAAGCGTGTTATGGGAGGCGCCGCACCGACTTCGGAGCCCTTCTCCAGGACGCAGACGGAGAGGTCGGCGTCAGCGGCGCGGCAGAGCTGCTTCAGCCGAATCGCCGCGGCGAGCCCCGCGGGCCCGGCGCCCACGATGACCACGTCGTAGCTCAGCGCCTCCCGCCCGCTGCAGAACCACCTAGTGGCGCCCCAGCCAGGCGCGAGGGGGCCGCGGGGAGGCGGCGGCGATGCCCTCGCCGCCGCCGACAGCGCTCGCCTTGTCGCAGCCGCGGCTTTCCGGATGGCTCGCTGCATTGCTCTCTCCTGCTCGGGAGCCCAAGGTGTTTTGGGATTTTTGGAGAAGTGGGGGTGTGGCCGTCCGGAGAAGGCCGTGAAGACACGGAAGTACGGGGCAGGGTAGGGATGAAAACTACCGATATTATATTTGTTTTTATATTTTTATTTTAATTTGGATTTGAATAGGGATAGTGTTAACTATATGAGATATGATACGAGATATCGACATCATAAATATATAATTTGAGTATTCGGATACGGATACGGTATCGAATGTTGGATATCCAGACTTGGATATGGACAGATCTCAACTCCTCTAAACGAATTTGATTTCGAATACGGACGGAAAATATCCATACCTTTTTCGTCCCTACAGCAGGGGAGTGGCAGTTGTTTTTTTTTCCTTCACTTTTTTTTGTGTTTGGAATGCATGAGATCGCTGAGGTGGACGGACCGACGGAGACGAGGACAAACAGCTCTCTCTGATGGGCTCCGGTGTAGCCAGGCCCGTTCCACGAAGGCCGAATAAGTTTGGTTGTCTGGGTCCGATCCATTTTCCCTTGCTCGCGTCGTGCATTATAGGCTCTGCCGTCATGGGCCGACGGGTACGTGGGAATTGTGGGTCTGTTTGGTTTCCTGGCTAGGATTTGAGCCTAGGTAGTGCAGGACCGGCTCCAGCAACACAATATGGGCTTGTTTGGTTGGGCTGTTATACCTGGCCTGGTTTAGATAAGATTTTGTTTGGTTGAGTGGTTCAGTTTCTGGCTGCACTAGTGAATCCAACTGTGGGTGTGTTTGGTTGCTTATCCACAGAAGTATCCACCCACCCCTTCCTAGAATCGGTATCGTTACCACCTGTGACCGTACGTGTTATAAACATACCCATGTGCCTCGCTCCCATTCATTCGCTCACCACTCACCGATCTCTCCCCTTCCGTCTCCCTCACGCCGGCCTTTCGCCTTCCTTCTCCTCCCTCGAAACTGTCGCTGTTGAGCCACCCCACCAACGCCGATGAGAGACAACTCCGCCGCGGCGGACGCCATGCCTATGCGCCAAGCTCTTCAGCGCTGCAGCGGTGGCCCTGGTTGCCCGTGTGCCTCGCACTCTGGCGACTCATCGTCTGCGGCTCGTTCTCCGCCCTCGGGGTCACCGTCGAGGAGCTGGTCGGCGAGCACTGAGAACACCAACTCCGGCGACTCCATCAACGACAGCGGCAGCTAGGTATGTGCCGATTTCCCTTCGCGTCCTCCCCACTATGGTTTACTCTGACTACCAAAGAGACGGTTCTTTAGGCAAAAATTGGTAAGATTGCATATGCTCTGTTTAATCTAGACCTGTTTCAATGCTTATGTGCGCATTTGTTTGATACATTGGTCACGAAATTAAGATTTCACCAAAATGGTACTAGGGCAACAGCGACACCGTAATTTACAACGTAGGTTCACATTACAAGGTACCTGACATCCTCATTCATACAAGTAGTTCTTGTTCAGCAAGGCCAACTACTTAAGATACAACAGATAGGTCTGGAAAACAACTACAATTACGAGCAGTACAACACAAAGGTCCTTCAGACTGAACGCCATAATCTTGTTCAGCTCCTTCACCTCACTGGTAGAGAACAGAGCTTTACTCCCGGTGGAGAACCCCCTCTAGTCCCGGTTCTCCACCCGGGAGCAAGCATCTGGGACTAAAGGGGTCCTTTAGTCCCGGGCCAGGAACCGGGACTAAAGGAGGACCTTTAGTCCCGGTGGGTAACACCAACCGGGACTAAAGGTGCCTCCTGACATGCCACGATGGCCGGCACCTTTAGTCCCGGTTGGTAATATGAACCGGGACTAAAGGTTTTTTTTCTTTTCTTTTCATTTTTTTGTTTTCTTTTCAAAATAGGTTTTTGAAGTTGTATTGTACGCTACTAATTATACATTTATACGCGCGTATAGTATGTTTCGGTTCAAGCACAATGAACGTATTAAATCACACAATTCAAGCACATATATATATATGCATGCATCATATATATATTTACATGCATGCATGCATATGTGTATTTTACATTATATTATTTCATGTGCATATATTACAAAAGATTGCATTACAGTTGTTGTGATATAACATGTTTCTTCTCATCCTCTAGCTTGCTTCCATGGCAGTGTTGGGTCGAAGTAGAACTCACCCTTGGAATCGATGACCTGCTCATTAAAAAATCCGACTATAGACTCTTGAATTGCTTTGATTTGGTCTTGCCGTATGACATTTTCCTCCAACCATCGAGCCTACAGGTTTGAATTAAAGGAAAATAAATTAATATATGTATATATATATATATATATATATATATATATATATATATATATATATATAAAGACATAGTAACACAATCAATAATAATAATTAAATAAATATATAGTGTATTTTTAACGTACTTTGAGTCTCTCTGTAGGAGTTCTTTGGGAGACAACCTTGATAAACTTGCAAACATAGTAACCACAGTAGTTGTTCCCCTGTTCCTGCCTCAGACACCACTTTACGAGAAAAAGATTTGTCATCCAATCTGGTGATCCGGTGAAAGCTATATGTTTAATTAATAAAGATGATGCGATTTAGGGGACTTACTTTCAAAAGGATTACATTCAGTGGCGCTTTGCATTTTCCCATGTGTTGCTTCTCAATAAAGGTTTTTCAAACACTGTCCAATAAAAAATTTGCCACGTCATCAGATATAGTTAATCATCATGTTTGTGTGTATATATAGTTGCTAGAGATACCGAAATTACCTCTGGATAATATCTATCATATCTTGGTAGTCTTCTTGTGGTTTTCTCATCGAGTCATAGATTATCAAGTGACTTTTCATCAGATTGATGTCCATCAATATCCAGTGATTGCTGCATGTGTTTATAGGATATAACACATAACACTAATTAATTAACTAGAATCAACATATAAGTCATTAAGGATGATTGACATTATTAACACTCACTTAAAGTTATAGGGAAAGAGTATATCCTTCTTGTGGCGTTGGTTCACTAAGAAGTTCATGAGGTTACTCTCTAACTCAGACTTCCAATTAGTCTTTGGAGTAACTAGGTCTTTAAATACTATATGGGGATCAACAAAATCAATTTCATTGTAGCCTTCCTTTCTGAGCTCTATCATTGTAAATCCGCATATATATAGTACTTGTTAGGATAATTTATATGCATATACACACATATGATGAGTTTAATAATAGATTGAAAGAATTATTACTTACAGGCAATAGCAGCTAATGATAACTTTGTCTAGAGAGGTCAGGTGGCATAGTTGATGAAATTCTGCAAAGTCAACATACATAACATCATCGCCACGGAACCAATGTTCGTCTCTAATTCTGACACCAACGCAGAAGTCTCCACCGGTAGACGCCTGCATGTACCACTTGTTTAGCAGGTACATTTGCGTCCCCAGATCAGATGAGGCTTGAGGGTTGTATAGACTCTGGCCTAGTATAAATTTTTTCTTCCAAATATCAACCTCCGCCGTACTTTCAATGTTTCCATCACCAAACATCCGGTAAAGGTCGAGACCAGTCTCATCAATAAATTCACCAAGGTGATCCAAATCGACATCCAGAGGTATGTTTGCCTGATGCATTAATCCTAAATTCGAACCATATTCATTACCAACAACTAGCGAGGGGACTGATTGGTGCGCTTGTTGTCCGAGTTGGGCAACTCCTTTCCCTGCCCGCTTCTTTTTCTGTGCCACCTCAATTGACTTGGTGAGAGTGCGGTCATAGTCTGTTAACGTTGATTTGGACGGCTTACGAGATTCCCGCTGTTGTTGCTGGTAAGAAGCCACCCTTTTTCTTAGAATATCTGGAGCTACGAAGAAGTACGGTTTCTCCGGGTTTCTCCTTGCTTCTTGATTCTTTTTAAGTTTGTCATAGAATCTAGACATATCTTTTTTATATGCATCAGTTCCTTCTTCCTTCTCTTCAGATATTATTTTGGGAATAGCCCTTGGTTTCACGGTGGCTTTCTTTACCGGCGGGGACTGGTTCTTCGTTTGCGGGGCTGGCCTCTTGTTAGGCTTCTTGGTAGGCGGGGGTGGGGGAGGCGTTGGAGACCTCCTTGGAGGTGGTGGCAACGGCGTTGGAGACCTCCTTGGAGATGGTGGCAGCGGCGTTGGAGACCTCCTTGGAGATGGTGTGGATGCAGCCTCGCCTTCCAACACAATGTCATCGTATAGAGCACTATGATGATCTATCGATTGAACAATTAGATTTAGGTTGAGGGAGGATCTACTACAAAAAAAGGAATGACATATAATTATGAGCAGATTGTTAATTATTTAAGCCAATACAAATTAATGATGTAGTGTTTTCATCCGCACATACCTATGGTGAGGTAGTTCAGGAGGAGGTGGAGCCGACATCCCGGGAATGATGATGTAGCGCTTGCGCCATAGAATGAATGTCTTCTCTGCTTCTCCTAGAGTCTTCTCGCCATCACCTCCAGGAATGTCAAGAGGCAAATCACTAAAACCTTTTTCAGCTTTATCTACCGAGATGGTAGCATATCCTTCTTGGATTATATTCCCATGAATCCTTGGTGTCTTGGTTCAGTTGATAGAATTAACAAGACCGATAGCCACCTTGATTGTAGAATTCCCCTTCGGAATGTGTAGCTCACACGATGTACAAGGTTCAGTGACGTCATCCATAGGGAAGCGCAGTCCTGTGTCCCCTTGATTTGGTATCTCTATGGAAGCGCAACTGCTTTTTAACTGAACAGATTGGCTAATGTTGATTCCTGGCTCTGATGCCTGCTTGCTTGCACTCACTGCTATTTGCACTTGCCTTCTGATTTCCTCCTGCATTCTCGCTTCAAGGTTTTTTCCCGCTCCTGTGCTTCACGCACCGCTTCCTCCAACCTCTGAAGCCGCCGTGCCTCTTCTTCCTTCTTTCTCTAGCGGCTTCTATAGGAAGGTCTGTCCTAAGGGAATCCATGCTCCCATGAGACACTTCCTTTGCCTCTAGTTCGGCCACCATGTTCAATAGTCCCGATGGCATATGTCAGCTCATCCTTCTCTCTGTTGGGCCTAAACGCACCACTAGCAGTAGCTCTCTGAGCATAAACAATCTTTCTACTGCTTCTTGCAGTCTTGCACCATAAACGCACTTCCCTATCTCTTGGTCTAGTGTTCCCCCATGAGTGAAAAACCAATTCTTTGCACATTCTCCCCACTCGAGTGATTCTGGTGTGATACCCTTGGCAAGAAGGTCTGCTTCCATTTTGTTCCACTTCTTAATGGCAGTCGGGTAGCCACCTGATCCCAAGTTATGGTGGTATGTCTTCTATTGGGCATTACGTTGGTTCTTTATCATCCGACTCACACCCTCTTCCAAAGTCTTGTACTGTACAAACTCATCCCAATAGGGCCTCTGCTTTGAGATCGGGCCTAGGACAGTAAAATCTAGTGCTATGTTCTTCTTGACATACGTCGTGTATAGGTGTTTCTTCCAAGTCTAAAACTGGGTGGCCATCTTCTTCATTGCCCAATCCCTAACTCGCTCCTTCAATTCATCACCATCTATTATATTATCATAACCATCTATTTGGAGCATGAAATGTACCAAGTCATCTTTCTAAATTAACATCTTGTCATGATCGGAGACAAAACTGATATGAGAAGCATTGGTCTTCTTCTTCCATTTGCGGGTACTGATCGGGAGCCAGTCCCATACAAGGTAACCATACTGGTGCATGAATTTCATTTTATTTGGCCCCCCTGGTTCGCCTGTATCCACATTGAACTCCAAGATGATGAAGCGGCCCTCCAATGGCTTTTTGGGACCTCGAACATTTTTACTCTCCGTTGTAGTTGTTGATGTCAATCCAGAGGGCTACAAAACATAAACATTATTTTTAATGTCATGAGCACACATAAGACATATGATAATATATATAGCTAATAATAAAAAATATATACTTGGCCAATATGTTATTGCTCATTTTGTTCAAGAGCGAAGTACTGACTCCCATCATCTGCATCCTCTTGCATGTTATTTTTAGCACCATCATCGCCGGCAACTTGAGTGCTAGTGTTGATCAAATTCATCATCAACTCCTCTTCATCCATGTTTCTCAAGTCGGCCATCTAGCTTCAAAAAACAAAACCAATATATAGTACATCAAATCTTTGCTTACATGCGTAAAATCTTCTGCCATATAAACCCTAAACCCTAAACGAGTAGGTTTTGATGGGTGAAGGTTGGTTTGTATGATAAGAAGAATCAAGAAGCAAGTAGGTTTTGGCGGCGGTCCCGCCTGAAACAAAAGGGGGGCGTCGCTACGCATTAGGTTTTATTAAACGAAAAATAGCGAGCCTCGCCTAAAAGAAAGGGGCCATCGTTGCACGTCAAGTTTTTGAGAACAATAAACGATGAGCCTCGCCTAAAAGAAAAGGGGGGCGTTGCTGCAAACCAAAGTGACAACAAAATCACACTGCATCCTGACTCGTCGAGTAAACAGCTCCAAATAATGTTTATAATGATTGGAACCCTCGAAGAGGTTCACAACAACACGCCAAATTTACAACAAATACAACAACCCACGTTACATCGATAAAAAATAGACATCAAGTCGACCCTTGGCATTGGAACTCCCAAACATTGGGAGCATCCTCTTCAAAACACACCTCGCATGCCATATCCCTCGCCATCTCCATAACTGTATTTTCAAGCACACTCTCAACCACTTCATCTGCTACACCCTTCATAGACTTAGCTATATCATCCACAACCACCTGCAAACCAACCTTCACCCACCAAAAATGATCGAACGAGGGTGGCGTAACCCTAAACCCTAGGGTGAACGAGGGCGGCGGTGCTCCGCCATATAAACCCTAAACCCTAGGGCGAACAAGGGCGGCGGTGCTCCGCTATATAAACCCTAGGGCGAACAAAGGCGGCGGTGCTCCGCCATATACATAGAAACGCATGGCGCTTATACATAGAAACGCATGGCGCTTATAGATGGCGCGTATACACTGGAATTTTTTTCGATCTGTTCCTTTGGTGCTTTCTTTCTTATAATATAGTTAGCACGATAGAGAATAATGCCCGTCTGAACGCCGTGTGCGACGTGCCATGAAAATTAGTTAAGTATACGTTTGGGTTTGTGATCGATACACACATTTGTTGACGTATGTACGTATGCAAGTGACAACCAACAAAGTTTCGCTACTGTATCAAAGCATGCACGTAGGAATAAAAGAAAACGTGAACAACATGTACGTACGGTTACCATGATCGTGAACTTGCCTAAAACATGTATGCATGGAGATGGAATAGGATCGGAGCAAGCACAGTGTACCTTAGGGCAGTCGGCGGTGTGACCGCGCGTCTGGCCAGGGTGAGGGTACCGGTGGTGTGGCCACGCGTCTGGCCGAGGTGAGGGTACCGGCGCGGTGTGGCCACGCGTCTGGCCGGGGCGAGGGTACCGGCGGTGTGGCCGCTCGTCGGCCGAGCAGCAGCTAGCGCTGTGAGGTCGTCGGCGCGCATGGTGGCGTGGGGACCATGGACGCGTGTGAGGCGGTGGCGACGACCGACGTCTGACGGGGTGGCGACGGTGTCCTCGGTGTGGCGGGCTGAGTGGCATGGACACAGGGGGAGAGGAATCGGTGAAGAACGCAAGGAAGAAGATGGCCCTGGTATATATATATGCCATGCCCCTTTACTCCCGGTGCCATCCCCCCACCGGGAGTAAAGGTCCTTTACTCCCGGTGCGGGTTACCAACTGGGAGTAAAGGTATACCTTTACTCCCGGTTGGTAACCCGCACCGGGAGTAAAGGTCTACCTTTACTCCCGGTTGGTAATAAGCACCGGGAGTAAAGGTTTTTTTGGTGGGCCACGAAACTGCAGGCCACCTTTACTCCTGGGTGGGCTTCCAACCCGGGAGTAAAGGTGGGCTGTAGTTTCGTTTCCCGCGTGTTTTAAGCAAATTTTTTTAATAGAAATACAATAGTCTTGTTAAATACATAGTAAATTAAATAAAAGGCATAAAATTATTTTGTTAAAAATATGGATTTTCTTTTTCTTTATTGCACATAGGAAAAATCTATAACCTAACTTTTTTTTATTTTTTGTTACAATTATAAAACATAATGTAACTAATATTTATTATTTCATTAATGCAAAAATGTAGTGTTTAATTAAAATTATTAAAACTATTGGTTTTGGATAGGAAATTTATTTTCACATCATTTTAACGTTAATATTTTATTTTTTCATCACTCAATATCCTAAATTACCTTTTTGAGAGAGAAATCCCACCAAATCAAACATTGATTTAATTTGAAACATGATATAATAAACATCTGAATTCATAATTATTACATAATATCTCAAACACACACTACATTAAATCACTATATCATCAAGTGGGCACAACAGTGAAGTTCTTCTTTACGTATGTCCCTTGGTTATGATCGCGTCGTAACCATGGAGTGTCCTCATCATTTACCAAGATGCTAGGGTCTTTGTTCACTTTGAAGGGCAGAATTCGATCATTCTTTTCATAATCTTCTGACATGTCTGACTTGTCCTCAATTCCCACGATGACTCTTTTCCCTGAAAGAACTATGTGGCGCTTTGGCTCTTTGGTTGAGTCATTATCGTTTTTCTCTCTTTTTGGTTTGGTAGACATATCATTGACATAGAACACCTAATTCACATCCTTGACAAGGACGAATGGTTTGTCTTTGTACCCAATATTACTAAGGTCTACTGTTGTCATTCCATACTCGTTATCTACTATTACCCCACCTCCAGTCACCTTAACCCATTGGCACTTGAACAATGGGATCTTCAAAGTAGGTGCATATTCTAGTTCCCATATTTCATCTATGCGTCCATAATATGTCTGCTTATTCCCATTTGGGTCTGTGGCATCTATGCGGACACCACTATTTTGGTTGGTACTCCTTTTATCTTAGGCTACTGTGTAGAATATATTTCCATTTATCTCGTACCCTTTGTATGTGACGATATGCCATGATGGTTGCATAGCCAATAAATACAGTTGCTCATGGATGCTCTCATCACCTTGACATTTTTTTCGCAACCAACCACCGAAAGTTTTCATGTGCTTATGTGTAATCCAAGCTTTAGTCTTCCCTGGAAACTCGGATCATAAGAGATCCTTGCGTGTCTCAATATACGGATCTACCAAAGAGGAGTTCTGTAGAACTGTGTAGTGCGCTTTATTGAAATAATCATCATCTGTACCAATATATGTTTTCCTCCCTAGTGTCCCCTTTCCGCTTAGTCTCCCCTCATGTCTCGATTCAGGAACACCAATCGAGTCAAGGTCGAGAATAAAGTCAACACAGAACTCAATGTCCTCTTCTGTTCTATATCCCTTGGCGATGCTTCCTTCTGGGTGAGCACGGTTGTGAACATATTTCTTCAGGACTCACATGAATCTCTCTAAGGGGAACATGTTGTGTAAGAACATAGGACCGAGAATGAAAATCTCCTTGACTAGGTGAACTAGGAGGTGTGTCATGATATCAAAGAAGGAAGGATGGAACACCAACTCAAAGCTGACGAGACATTGAACCACATCATTCTGTAGTTTAGCTAGATCAGTTGGATCAATTGCCTTCTGAGAAATTGCATTGAGGAATGCACATAGCTTCACGGTGGCTAGACGTACATTTGGAGGTAGAATTCCTCTTAATGCAACTGGAAGTAATTGCGTCATGAGAATGTGATAGTCATGGGACTTTAAGTTATAGAATTTCTTCTCTGGCACATTTATAATACCCTTTATATTCGAGGAGAATCCAGATTGTACCTTGATGTTGTTTAAGCATTCAAACATGATTTCCTTCTCCTCTTTGCTTAGAGTGTAGCTGGCAGGACGTAAGTAATGGCATCCATCATCTGTCTTCTCTGGATGTAGGTTGTCTGTTTCTCTCAAACAACGTAGGTCCTATCGTGCTTCAAATGTGTCCTTAGGCTTTCCATACACACCCATGAAGCCTAGCAGGTTTACACAAAGATTCTTCATCAGGTGCATCACGTTGATCGAGCTACGGACCACTAGGACTTGCCAATAGGGTAGGTCCCAAAATATGGACTTCTTCTTCCACATGGGTGCGTGACCATTAGCATCATTCGGAACAGGTTGGCTGCCATGTCCTTTTCCAAAGACGACTTTCACATCATTGACCATATCAAGTACATCCTCACCGGTTTGGTTGCGAGGCTTGGTCAGGTGGTCTGCCTTTCCTTTAAAATGCTTGCCTTTCTTTCTTACAGGGTGATTTGCAGGAAAAAATCGACGATGGCCAAGGTACACGACCTTTTGACATTTTTTCAAGAATACACCTCTAATATCACCGAAGCAGTGTGTGCATGCATTATATCCCTTGTTTGACTGTCCTGAAAGATTACTTAGAGCAGGCCAATCATTGATTGTTACGAACAACAATGCTCGCAGATCAAAGTGTTCCTGTTTGTACTCATCCCACACACGTACACCTTCTTTATTCCACAAAATGAGAAGTTCATCAATAAGTGGTCTCAGGTACACATCGATGTCATTGCCAGGTTGCTTCGGGCCTTGGATGAGCACAAGCATCACAATGAACTTCCACTTCATGCATAACCAAGGAGGAATGTTGTGTTGTAGATACTTAGAGTAACAGGCCAAGTGCTATGACTACTGTTCTGCTCTCCAAAAGGATTGACACCATCTGTACTTAAAGCAAACCTTAAGTTTCTTGCGTCATTTGCAAACTCTGGGAATTCTCTGTCGATTGCTCTCCATTGGGACCCATCAGCAGGGTGTCTCAACATATTGTCTACCTTACGGTCTTCTTTGTGCCATCGCAACAATTTTGCATGTTCTTTGTTTCTGAACAAATGTTTAAAGCGTGGTATTATAGGAGCATACCACATAACCTTGGCAGGGATTTTCTTCCGCGAATGTTCGCCCTCAACATCGCCAGGGTCATCTCGCCTGATCTTATACCATGATGCATGGCATACCGGGCATGCATCAAATTTCTCGTACTCTTTGCCACGGTACAGGATGCAGTCATTAGGACATGCATGTATCTTCTCGATTTCTAGCCCCATAGGACAGACAACTTGTTTTGCTTCGTAGGTAGTGGCGGGCAATTCATTGTCCTTCGAAAGCATCTTCTTTTGGATTTTTAGTAACTCTCCAAATCCCTTGTCAGATACACCATTCTTTGCCTTCCATTGCAGCAATTCTAGTGTGGTTCCCAACTTTTTCTGCCCTGCATTACAAGTTGGGTATAACAATTTCTTGTGATCTTCTAGCATCCGCTTGAACTTGATCTTCTCCTTTTCACTTTCACATTCTCTTTGTGCATCACGAATGACCTGACAAAGATCATCAGCCGGATCATCTTCTGCGGCTACCTCTTCTTCAGCTTCTCCCATTGCAGTATCATTGAAGCATGCACCATTGGGAATAATATCATTGTCGTCCCATTGTTCTTCTTCACCTTCTTCCATTACAACACCGGTTTCTCCGTGCTTCGTTCAACAAATATAGTTTGACATGAAACCCGACTTGAACAAGTGTGAATGAAGAGTCTTTGAGCAAGGATATTCCACCGTATTCTTACATATGGCACATGGACAGCACATAAAACCGTCGTGTTTGTTTGCCTCGGCCGCACGTAACAAAGAATGCACGCCGTTAATGAACTCTTGGGAGCGGCGATCAGCATTGTACATCCAATGCTGGCTCATCTGCATTACATGATATAAATACCATATTAAAACCTAGATCATAATTAATTATTTATACAACATGCGTGCCACCATAAAAGGTACAAATTTATGAAAGCATCGCTACAATGTAGACAATCCCAACTACCACTAAAAGAACTAAAGCTAAAATACATTTTAGGAGCACAAGGATTTTGCGACCAATCTCAACTAAAACAGACAGATCCCCCGATTGTGCAACATCTTTGGGCTTCTTCGGCTGGATCACTGCCTCATTAGCCACCGTATCTGCCTGTTATGCAAGATATTTTTGCACGAGTTCAACATACTCTTCCTCCCAGTAGAAGCCTGAACATCGTCCACTGCCATCCCACTGAAATTAAAACAAAAAATTAGAACTTTAATCAAAACCATCATGAAAATAGGTATAAACTAACCATAATCATTAAATACGATAAAATAACTCACATTGCGATCCGAACACTTGTAGAAGATACGATCCTTGTTGGGACCCTCCTTCTTCACTCAGTACTCCATCACAATCTTCGTCTCATCACGACACTTGCCGCATGGAATGAGAGGGAGGCCCGGCCTAAGTCGCTTTAGAAACCCATGAGAGGCCGAGGACCCGGAAGCAGTTGCCATCTACTCTCTATACTCATTTTTTAATACACTATAAATTTCTCATTTTATAAACAAATAAAATTAAGAAACTATAAAATTATCTATATCTCTAAACAATGAAGCAGTTGCCATCTACTCTCTATACTCATATTTTAATACACTATAAATTTCTTATTTTATAAACAAATAAAATTAAGAAACTATAAAATTATCTATATCTCTATACTCATTTTTAATACACTATAGCTCAAAAACATATTTTAATAAATAATCATCCGTACTAGTTGACCTTGCTTACATGATCATCTCGGCGAGCATTTCTCCACCGGACGGCACCGTACTTGGTCAAGGACGAGCTCTGATTCTACGAGGAAGGGAACACAGTCTTCCACGACCATTGTCACTCTCCTTCATAGAATCAAAGCTCCTCCTTGATGTCCGTTACCGCTCGACAGAGAACATGCTCGCCGAGCTGAACACGGTCCGCAAGTTCAACTAGTACGGATTTTCTATAATTTTCTAAGTTTTTCATTTCATAAAAAGTTAAAATAAAAAGTACGGTGATTGACAGACTACTGCGATGATATCGGGACATGTGAATAAATAATCATCCGTACTAGTTGAACTTGCTTACATGATCATCTCGGCGAGCATTTCTCCACCGGACGGCACCGTACTTGGTCAAGGAAGAGCTCTGATTCTACGAGGAAGGGAACACGGTCTTCCACGACCGTTGTCGCTCTCCCTCGTAGAATCAAAGCTTCTCCTTGATGTCCGTTACCGCTTGATAGAGAACATGCTCGCCGAGCTGAACACGGTCCGCAAGTTCAACTAGTACGAATTTTCTATAATTTTCTAACTATTTTCTAAGTTTTTCATTTCATAAAAAGTTAAAATAAAAAGTACGGTGATTGACAGACTACTGCGACGATATCGGGACATGTGAATAAATAACCATCCATACTAGTTGAACTTGCTTACGTGATCATCTCGGTGAGCATTTCTCCACCGGACGGCACCGTACTTGGTCAAGGAAGAGCTCCGATTCTACGAGGAAGGGAACACGGTCTTCCGCGACCGTTGTCGCTCTCCCTCGTAGAATCAAAGCTTCTCCTTGATGTCCGTTACTGCTCGATAGAGAACATGCTCGCCGAGCTGAACACGGTCCGCAAGTTCAACTAGTACGGATTTTCTATAATTTTCTAACTATTTTCTAAGTTTTTCATTTCATAAAAAGTTAAAATAAAAAGTACGGTGATTGACAGACTACTGCGACGATATCGGGACATGTGAATAAATAACCATCCGTACTAGTTGAACTTGCTTACGTGATCATCTCGACGAGTATTTCTCCACCGGACGACACCATACTTGCCACGGAAGAGCTCCGATTCTATGAGGAAGGGAACACGGTCTTCCACGACCGTTGCTGCTCTCCCTCGTAGAATCAAAGCTCCTCCTTGACGTCCGTTACCGCTCAGCAGAGAACATGGTCGCCGAGATGAACACGGTCCGCAAGTTCAACTAGCTACTTTAACCTTCTTTCATATAAATATGCAAGCTTGAAGTGATTTTGAGCTCAAATTGCTTACAAATGAAAAAAACCACAATAAAGAACCATATATATATAATGAACAAAATGAGATAAGACAATGGTGAAAAATGAGAGTATGAGATTGGTAACCTTTACAACTGAAGAATCGACGGAGGAATTGAAGAATGGATGGAGGAACAATGGAGGGAGGGAGGAAGCAAGAACACTACTGCAGTGAGCTTCAAAATGTGCTAAGCTCGGGCTCGGGGAGGAAGGAGACGGCCGGGATATAAAGGGGGGACCTTTAGTCCCGATTGGTGGCTCCAACCGGGACTAAAGGTAACTTTCCAACCCCGGACGCAGCCACGGCCCGGGAGTAGACCTTTACTCCCGGTTGGAGCCACCAACCGGGAGTAAAAGCATACCTTTAGTCCCGGTTGGTGGCTCTAACCAGGACTAAAGGTCCCTGCCACCTCTGTCTGGCGCAGTAGCCGTTGGGCAGGGACCTTTAGTCCCGGTTGAAGCCACCAACCGGGACTAAAGGTATCTCTAGTCCCGGGCGCAAAAAAATTCCGGGACTAGAGTCCATTTTGGTCGAGGATCAAAGGTCTGTTCTCTACTGGTGCGTCTTCAACTTTGTCAACCATTGTCTCTTCGGTCGCCTTCTTGAGTGCATTCTCCTAGTTGTTAATGCGCTGGTAATCTGCTAATGCTTGCTCAGCTTCATGGTAACTACCATAGCTATTGTGAAGGTTATTTGGGTAACCTGACACTTGGGAGTGGTAGTCAGCCCATGTAAGATACACTCCAGCCTTGCGGCCAACAAACACAACGTAAAACTTCTTCTTCATCACTGCACAAATGCATAGACACAACTCAGAAACACATTACCAGAAACTGCACATTCAGATAACACAAACATAACCGCAGAGAAGGGACAGATAGCATAGAAGCATCAGTACAGGTCTACAATGCATCTTTCAGCAGCTAAGCATGACAAATGTAGTTCAATTTTTCATCATGACATCTACCCAACCTAACTAAGTTTAAGAGTTACATCTCAAGCTAGTTATCAAAAATGTGTTAACTGCCCAAGTCCATGCATTGCACAACAGCTACTCTAGATTTTGGAATAGGTGAAGTAAGAAACTCCAACCTTGAAGAAAGGGTTCCATTTCCTGCTATTCTGGATTTTGGGATGGACTGAAGTAGGAGGAGCCACTATCATTTCATTTCTTAGTTCACCAACTACATAAAGCACTTCCTGGAAATATCTACTGATGGTTTCAGTAGACCTCTTAAAAGTGTGTTTGATGACCCTAAATCTTGTGTTATGGCCAACCCTAGAAGGAACATGGCAACATGTTCTTCAATCTGGCAGTTAATGCTATCCTTGAGGAGGCCCCTATTGCAAAACAAGTCACACAGTGGAAGAAAGGAGCTCTCTTCATCCTAAGAAGCTCCACACAGCTGCTGTCATCGCTGTGGTGGATAAAGCTAAGGTTTATTGCCCTTTCTTGATCTTTGACAGACATGGGGCCGTAGGTAATCCCTCTCCTATTGGATGACATCCGTCTGAATCTAACAAAGAACCAAGCACTCATGACAGCAACCATTGCTGCACCCCTAACAATGAGCCTGCGACGCCTAATTGAGGGATCCATGATGCTAAACAAGAAATTGAGACTAAGTATTAGTACAACCTCAATATTAACTAGATCAAAAGATCGGCTGCGACACCAAAGGGTGCGCCACACAGATCCTAGAGAAACATGGACCAAACCCTAAAGGTCATCACAAGAAATAGGAGTACCAATTACTAAGACCAAGGCAGCAGTATGAATGAAACCCTAATCAGTTCTAAGGACCGGTTGCGACAAAACAAGCTGTGCCACCCAGATCCACAACAATCATTGACCAAATCCCTAAAGCTCAGCATAAAATCGAACCATCCATAATAGAACTATGACAAATCCGCAGCAGAAGAAGAACGAAACAAGAAAACACGAAGGAGAGGGGGAGTACGCCGCGTACCAGTGGCCCAAATCGCTTACCAGATGTGCCAACGAGGTTCACCGCCACCGGCGGCACCCTGAGGAGGACGAAGATGGAAGGGAGCGAGAGCGAGAGAGAGGAGTGAACAGTAACTGAGAACCCCAAAGGGAGGGTGGTGAGGCAAGGCTTTTATTCGGTGGCTAGCGGCAGCCACCTAGGCCCACGGGACGGAACGGGTGCGCGCCTTGGCCAAGCCAGGCTCCAGAAAAATGGATCGCCGATCCGTTCTCTAGGAGCCAAGCCCAGGAGCGTACGGAGGCCAGCTGAAGCCTGACTAAGGCCCAAGACCAGGGAACCAAACATCCACATCTTGGCTCTAGCAGGCCTGCCTAGAGGTTGGCCACCCAACCAAACATGCCATGTACTTTCTTTAAAAACAAAGTACTCCCTACATTCTAGAATACAAGACGTTTCCTTTTAAAAAAAAGTACTTCCTACATTTCAAATTATAATAAGACGTTTTGGATTTTCTAGGTATATTACTTTTGTTATGTATTTAAACATATATTATATCTAAGTGCATAGCAAAAGCTATGAATCTGGAGAAGCTAAAACCTCTTAGGCCTAATTTGAAAACAAGGAGGAGCTAAACCATTTGAAAATTAGTTCTTCACAATGATTGCAGAGTATGTCGCCTCAACATTCCAATCATGCTTGAACTCTATTACATTGTAAATTTTCAAAATTCAACTATTAGAACTACACACAAAATACACCCTCGAGACAACATACCCAATGTGTACACAAAATCACATGAATAGTGATGGCAGAGTAGCTAAAAAACATAATCACGACTAGAAATCATATAAAAAAATGGCTCAAAAACAAACCGATGCCAAGTGTAGAATTTATTTAACTATTATATACATTTTCCATCTCACATTACTCACTCAATAATAAAAAGTTATAAGCAGATCATGCACCTCTAACTAAAGTATGATTCATAGGTGCACGTGAAGGCTGCCCTACCATCTTTGCTTGATTCAGTTGTTGCGAGGAGCACTTAGGGTTGCAAACGGGGCAATAGGCTTTACAATCGTCCATTATTTGGTAACAATAGTTCCGTGGGACTTGGTTATGCAGGGGATACCCATGCAGTCATATCTCCTACAAAATTTCAGAATGATCTTTCTCTCCCTTATTGATGTGTTTTGGACCATGAGTGCATCTGAGCTTATATGTTCATAAGACTATTTTGGAAGCTCGTCGCGTCTCCTGCCTTGAGTAGCTCAAGATAACCTATTGAAATATTTACTTTTATTATTAGTAGATAATATCCAATATATATCCGTTATGAGTTTTATAATAAGATTACCGAACACGCAAGATACGGTAGAGTGTACTTACCAGGCAATGCAAGGCGCCCCAAAAGCACAATTAGCAAAATAAATGGGCATCGTATACACAAGGCCATCACCACTCCTCGTATTGGATCTCTATGACTCCTGAATTGACTGAAGTGTACACCGGGGAGGATCAATGTGAAATGTAACAAAAACTTGAATATTTATAAATAATATAACAAAGGGAAAGGCTCTCATTCCTCACGCCAATAACATATATAAAAAGGTAATCAGACAGTCCCCTTGTACATCATAGATGAAATCCCATATCGAGAAGGAGTGCCCAGTCAGGCTCACGCATTAGGCAAAACTTATTTATCTACGCTAATTCAGAGGAAGAAAAACCGAAGTTCACTTGTGACTTTTCATAATGAACAGAAGGATAGTGGGGGACAGTATAGGGAGCATGTTAAAACTTGTTCAATCCATAAACAAAATTGTTCTAATGTAGAAAGGAATTTTCAATCATTTGTTTTGGTTCCAAAATCCACAAAAAGATGAGATGACAATAATAACAAAGACATGGGTTGGAGGTCCTCACATGGAGATCGATGAATCCCCAATCCACTAGACACAGAGGGGGAGACGGGTGTGTGTGTGTGTGTGTGTGTAGATGTAGCATGTAAATAATTTCAAATACACAAATAAGGTTGAAGAGAAAAATGCTCTTATACCTCAAATGAACTCCTATCTAGGGGCGAAGGAGGAATATAAGGAGCATCCTGTGCAACCTCAATTTTATAGGAACAGGCATGATCAAAACCTAACTCCACATCCCTCATTTTGTTCAAGAATTAAATTGTAGCTATTTTTATGTACTATGTAAATTAACATTACTCAGTTTCTTTTTTGTGAAGAGAAGGAGGAGTTATATTAAAACTGGACACGGTACATCCCAAATAACACATAAAAACCTAGAATTAAAAAGATACAATAGTTTATCCAAATTCTTCCATTATCTTTTTCCCTAGTGGATTTCCTTGATGCGGACGATGCTCTATGTGAATAGAGCCTTGTTGAATACCAAAGCCAGAGTGCAGTCCTTATGTTGAACCCAACGATCAATCCTAAAACATCACTCGTTTCGGAGTGGGCACAAGAATTATGGAGGCAAATAAAAAACCATCCCACCCTCAATAATATTTTCTAAAGTGTGTATGTGTATGGAAAGAAGTTACTTTAAGATTTGGAAATGGTAACCTATGGTTGTGTATAAATTGTTGTAGAACTAGAATTTTTTTGAAGCAACATTTATTTTGATTCGATGGGGACTAACTTATTCCAATTCTATCAAGCTGAACACATGAGAAGAGGAAATGGAGCATATATAAAACTACATGTAGCAACTATTAGGCCTCTAGCCATGCTTTTCTCATACCACAAAAACAAGCTCTAGGCCCAAACCAAGGGCCAGATCTACTAAGAGAGGTTTCAACCTAAATGTCATGTGACCAAGAACTATGTCACGCCCCAACTTTTTTTGGGTGGAACTTGATGCTCATGTTTTAATGAAAAGAATAAACATTGTTGAAAGACCCGTTTGAGTTTTGGTAATTAACACAACTACAGATTGATTTATCACTGTCGCCACTTTCATTGCCGTAGCGATAGAAGCGACCGTGTGATACTTCCACTGTCAGTTGAAACGATGGCGAGGCCTCCTAGGAATGAAACTGGCAGTTCAGACTTCTACCACCGACGGGTTAACGTTAGATGCGGCAATGGTATTGGGGTTGCATTTGCTCCGGCGCATGAAAAGTCGAGCCGATTGGGATACGTATTTTGTCCGTCGGCCCTAAACTAGCGTTTGGTCAAGCGGTAGTAAATTCAGCGTGAGTGTTAAATTCCCCCAACTTCTAAGGCCGTTAAATCACCTTTACTTCCACCGCCTGAAGCCTAAGAGTCGTACCCACTGCGCTACATATACTTTAAGCCCGGTGCCCTCTAAAACCACTCCTCTTCTTCATCCATCATCCCCTTCTCTTCCAATCTATAAAGAAAATGTCAGACAACCCCATCAAGTTTCCAAGCAGCCCATCGTCCAGCGAGGACGACTTGCCAACCCACCAGTCCTTCGAGGAGGACGTCTCCTCCGACGACTAGAGGCCTTTTGACTATAGTCCTCCATGGAGCTCCAAGAAGGAGGACCCGGAGGAGGACGATGAGGACGACACCGATGTCGACGCCGAAGACGACGACGACTCCGACGATTCCGACTCAGATAACAACGACTCCGATGATGACTCCAACTTTGCCTTGCCTCCTCCCAAGCGAGTGAGGCAATCATATGTTTAGATTAAGTAGTTTATAGTTAGTATAAGTAGTTTTAATAGTTTAGGTTAGTTATTATGCTTCTGAACGAGTACAATCATGTACTCGTCTAAATTGTATCTATATGTTACATATACATAATGAATCTTTGAAAAAATTCTATTCGCGTAGATTTGATCTCTTCAATGCCACCTTTTTTATATGAAATGCAAAGCAAGTTCTTTCCAATATTACTTCCAAAATGACAGTGCACAGATTTAATCTCTCGACGAATGTTTTTTTTATTTTTCTGTATATTTTTTGTGAATGAAAAGGAAAAACTGTCATGTACGGTTGCGTTTGTTTTTAGGAGAATCTAAAAGCAGTTTAACCACTGATAATCATCGTATTATAGCGTTGGATTAGCGTGGCAGTGGTTGGCTTAATACGGACAGTGTTTAACTTATCCCGTGCCATCCGTTCTCGCTGCCGATCAATCTAGACCATCCGTTTGGCAAGAAACCTAGAAGCGCACGGCCCATTCCTAACTCCCCTCGGGTCCTATCGGCGCCTTACTAAAAAACCCCAATATGAAACCATTAGTTCTCCCCACCCGTTGTTGCTTCATCTTTATTCTCCCCACCCGTTGCTTCATCTTTATTTTGACTCATCACCAGTACTTGCCCTGCCTTGAGCACCTTGCATTGTCATCATGGACAACGCCCCATGAAGGTTAGATGGATTTGGTCACCCCCCTATTTGCATTTGGTTCCAATTGGTTTTGGGTTTGATATCAGTTTTATTCATATTAGGAATTTGTTCATTGCAACAGATGTCTTACTTCGGAAGAAGCCATTTCAATGCGAGCAACCTTGCCTTTTGGCAGCTAGGGTGGCACCAGGACCCTAGATGATGTTGTTTGCTACTTGGGGATGGAGCATTCACCTAGATCGACTGTTGATTGTTGAAGCCGTTGTTCGTCACCTTCTCAGACCACAAAATTTGACAAGAATCATTCAAGACCCTGTTTATGGAGAGATTTTTATGCTTTGCGAGACTGGATAGGAAGTAGACATACTTTATAGATACAATGTGTTCGTGGATGAAGATGTTGTCATCTTTGCTACGGTTCACTACCTCTGGCTTTCGGGGCCATATCAACCAATTGAGTACCTTAGAAACTACGTACCCATCCGACATTAAGTCTTAGAATTTGTGAAACTTTTATGTTAATGAAGTTTATATATACTGATGAAACCTCTGGATTAGTATGTATGAGTACTGCATAATCGTTGAACTATTACTTTGGTTGAACTGTTAATTGAATTAAGTGGTCTTGATTGTGGTCCACATGTACATCTCTATGTAAGCACAGAGGATCCAAAATAGGCCTTCTCCTATAGGCGGATAGTACCCTAAACCGGCAGTGACACAACATTTCATCTTGGCGGGAGTGTGAGAGTTTTGAAGGATGTTTTGGCGTCTTGGCAGGAGTCAAAAGCGTAGACAAAAGACCTGGGCCGACCTCTTCACTCAGAATGTGCTACACTTTGAACCCTAACTGCTCCATGGCTGCATCTAGCTCCAGCTCCTCCTAGTGGTTGGCACCATCCCAGGGTGCCATCATGAGAAGAACACTGGCTTCTAGCGGAGGAGGCTACAACAGGAGGGGGCCACCCATCCCGTGCCATGTTGAGAACCACCCCTACGCATACCAGCCACCACTTTTGTGTCGCTGTGGCTTGAAGATGTCTCAGTGGATTTCGTGGAGTGATGGAAACCGAAGACGTCGGTATAACAGATGTTGTAGGACAAATAATGTAACTCAATTTCTTATTCATTCTGTTTTCGCAATGCAAATGCTAAAAATCCCGCTGTACTTATAGTAATTTAGTTTTTTCGTAGCCCAACTTAGATTGCGGGTTCTTTAAGTGGCACTATCCCCAATATGGAAAATTTCTTAGGACTTTGATTTTGGATTTACGTAGCAAGATTTGGGAGCTGAAGGCGGAGGCCAATGTTACAACAAATGAAGAACATATGCAGGAGGAGGAAGAGATTATGCCATAGATTGAAGAAATGGCTAGGGTTCCAATGAAATGATGGAAGATTTTGTTCCTTTGAGAAAGAAATGTGCTTCCTATTCTTCTTTCACCTATTTTGTACTTACCTTAGTTCTTGGCATGTTCATTGGCAAGTTTCTTAGTTCACCGCAATAGATTCAAGTATCAATTTATGATGTATCAGACTGAAATCTATCACTTTTGTACAACTATTGTTAAACTAAATGCAAGATGATTATCCAGGTGTTCAATTTATTGAAATGTAAATACTAGTACATCCAAGTATCAATTGATGTGTCGGACTAAAATCTATCACTATTGTACAACTATTATTGAACTAAATGCAAGGTGATTAACCAGGTGTTCAATATATTGAACTATAAATGATAGTAGATCCAAGTATCAATTGATGTGTTGGAGGCATCCTACTTCCCTAAACACTGGGCCCTAGAACAGGTGCAACCAATTTATTGAACTATGTATATACACTGCTACGGTCCTACCACACCCTCCCATCCATTCCCTACTCTGCTCCCTTGCTCTCCTTCACCCTGCTAGCGTCGGACGAAAGGCAACCTCTCATGTGCTCACTGCTCCTTCACCTCCAACCTTGCCGGTGCACAAATCTTCAGCGTGTCGTCCCTATTTCTCTGCTCTATCTAGATCTAAGGTAACTGCACTGGATCTTCTCCTTCACCGAATTCTATATTGCTTTGTATTGCTCTCTCGTGCTCTTTGCTCCTTTAGCTCCAACCTAGCTACAGCAATTTTGTTGGATCTGCAGATGAAAATGCATCTTCTTGTTCTAGAGTTTGTAGCCTTGTATATTCATGGAGTGCAGCTTGTGAGCCTTATTGTCCTCAGTATTGGTTCATCGAATCAGTGCTTTGTGAATAAAGTCGATAAGCCAAATGAAAGTGTACCAATGAATGTGGATAGGGTTGTAGTGGTGAAAGGATCTAAATAATGCCTAGAGGTGAAGTGAATAGGCGTATCTAAAAAACTCTACACAAAACTCAAAGTCACTTGTTAGCAACTATCGAAAGTCCCAATAGTTTGGGCTGGAACTCCCGACGTCGTCAAAAGTTCCGGCACAAACTGTCAGAAGTCTCAACGCCTATGGGAAATGTACTGCAAGTGCTAAAATGAATTTTGTGACTTTGATAACTTACAACCCCACTTCCTAGTGGTAAGGTAACATGTTGGGGTTGCTCCTTTGACACCAAAAGGTCACCACTCTATAGATCGAGTCCAAACCCTAAGAAAATCTTTAGGGAGAAAGAGACATACAAGAATAAAAGTTATAGCACAAGTCTCAACAATAACAAGCACATGGAACATAAGGATTTATCCCGAGGTTTAGCAACCCCACAAAGGAGCTCCTATGTCCTCATTGTTGAGGTGACCACAAAGGTCGGAGTCTCTTTCACCTCCTTGCCTCTCTCAAAGCAACCACAAAGGTCACTCGAGGTTTCCACTAAGAAATTGAGGGTAATACAAACTTTCCAAGGCTCTTCCACAAGATGGAAGCTCTTGGGCGACACCTAGCTGGCTAGGGGCAAAGCCCCAAGAGTAATAGACACAAATCTAACTAGCTTGATGAAGAAATCGAGTGCTCAAGCTTGCCAAAGTGATGCTCTCACACAATCCACTCTCTTTTCACTCAAAACCCTATGGGAATCAAAGATTGGAGCAAAGGGGAGAGGAGAGAGGAGTCTTGAATGCTTGGGAGCTGTTTTGACCGTGAGTAGGTTATGAGTGAGTGACGGTTAGAAGATAGGATAGAGATATTTATACTAAAGGTAGAATCCAACTGTTCAGATCTACATCAGAAGTTTTGACGTAGATCTCGGGACTTCCGACCTTTAAAGAAAACACTGTTCATAGCTAGGTCAAAGTCACTATGAGTAGGTCAACATCGGAACTCCCGACGTACATCCAGACTTCCGAAGGTTGGGACTCCCAAAGTACGTCAGGACTTCCGACGAGAGCGGTCAGTGAGCCAGCCAAGGTCCAAATGTCGGGACTCCCGGCCTAAGTTGGGACTTCCGACCATCAGGAGTTTTGACTCATGTCAGGACTTCCGATAGCCATAGTCACCACATAGGATAAGTGATTGGGCGTCAGGAGTTCCGACCTGAGTCAGGACTTCTGACACCAAAAGTCTCAAAAAGATATTCTACATGCTCGTGAAGTGCTAGAGTGTCTCTCTTTTGATTTTATTTTTATACTTGAGTGCTCTATCTTTCTCAGACCAACTAAGTTTGCATCCCTCTTTATAGTGTGGTGGATCCTAAACTAAAAACAAAATATAAAATCCTTGGAGAGTGCTTTGAGTTCATCCACCTTTACAACTTCAAGAATTGAGGGATACCATTTTATCTTTATCAACTCTTTGAGTCTTTCATGGGACTAATAGCTGTGACATATCTTATTAAGATCACATTAGTCCCTAATTTGGATGTCATCAATACACCAAAACCCACATAGGGGGCAAATGCACTTTCAGTCTCTCCTTTTTTGGTAATTGATGACAACCAACTTAGACTTTTATAAGAATAAACGAATTTAAAGTTTTTAAACCCCAAAATTTATGAAGTGCTCCCCCTTGATGTATGCATGAAATTGAATTTCAATGAGAATCATCTATACACGATTTGCATACATCAAAACAAAAGCTCCCCCTAAATTTTGCAATCCATGGGGTGCAACAAGTGTATGTGAACAAATATATATCCATGAAAAAGAGATGTAATATGGAATGTTATATTCACACAACAAGTAAAAAAGAATGTGATGGCCAAGAATTCAAAGTAGAAACTTGAAGTAATACATGGCCATCCAAAATAAAACATTCATCATCATAAGTAGAGACAATCACAAGCTAATAGATAGATAAACAACCATTACTTGTCCTACAATCATCCATCACAAACACATATATAGTTGTCCATCACATACTAGCGACCACACGACATAGTTCATACAAGCTAAAAGTTTTAAAGTCTTGAAACTAAGTGACCAACTAACTTATTACATGATAGATCAAAGCCTAACACTCCCCCTTTGTCAACAAGTGCCAAAAGGGGTAGGCCATGTGAAAGAAACGACTACTCATCCTCATAGTCCTCATCATCATCATGGTCAACATTATCACCACCATCGTTGTCATCGTCATCATCTTCCTCGATGTAGTCCTCGTCCTCTATAGTGGCCTTACTCTTGCCATGAGGGCGAGAAGCAGCATCGTCCTCATACACCACACACGCCTCATCATAAAGAGCCAAAGGTTCACGGGGAGGCAAAAATAGCGGCGGAGGAGAAGACTCGATACTAGCCTACTGCTCCAAATGATAGAGCCTCTCTTGCATGTCATGCCCACGTTGAGCACTAGCACAACACTGTCCAAACATGTAGGTCATGAGTAACTTGAACTTGTTAGGCTTCTTACTAGAGGAGGAAGAAGAGAGTGGCTCGGCACTAGAAGCACAAGAAGCTGCAGGTGGTGAAGCACCACGGCGAGAGTGAGAACCCAAATGACCTTTGCCATTGCCTCGGGCTACATCAGCTTTCTTCTTGAGGACCCTTGCAGATATGATAGAACTCTTATTGGAGATCTTGAGGAGCTTGTGCTGGGAATCTATGGGGAACTGGAGGCCTAATACTTGCTCAATCACATGCATGGTGTAGGGGGCATAGGGAAGGTGCCTCATAGGATCCTCACTGGCATCATGTATCTTGTTCCAAATGTATCGACTAATGGAGAACTGCACAAAATCATCACCAAAGCGTTGAAGGACCTTCTGAGAGTCATCACGAAGGAAAGTGCAGTTACCATGCTTCGGATGCAAAATATGTCCCAGGATGTTATTCAGAACATAGTAGTAGGGCTTTAGATACATGGTCTGTCCATCAGCTGGATATCCATCAAGGTACATGTGCTGAAACTCCTCCAAAGCCACATCCTCATACTCAGTAAGCTCAGGTGCAGTGCAGTCGGTGTGACCCAAACCAAGAAGGCAAGAAATTGTAATGAAATCCACCTTGTCGTGCTTGCCTTCTGTGGTCCAATGGAGAATGTCAATGGCACCGCTAGGGTCTTTTTCATGGTGATAGGAAGCATAAAACTGATAGATGATCTTATTGTTCCAATGCTTCTAAAACACCATTAGGTAGGATAGCCCCATTGAGCGAATATCATGAACCATCTGCTCCAGCTTAGGCTCCTTGAATAGACCAAGGGAATAAGCATCAATAACCTTCATCTGAAGGACCGGTGGCTCCCTCTTCTTCAGAAACTTGTTGTAGAGAATGGACTCATAGTAATCATAGTGAAAAGGATGCCAAAAATGGTACTCAAGGTGGAGATCCTTCTCTTCTTTAGCATACAAATTTCTGCCTCTCATGGACCTAATGTCCTAGACCCTGTAATGGTAGTCAACTAGCAAAGGAGGTGTGAAACCATTAGTAGGATCAAGAGTGAGCTGGGGCTCCCGTATGACTGGTAGAGGACCATAAAAAATAACAAGCTCACTAAAAAACAAGGCCTCGAGATGGTGTACTCATAACCTCAGCGATGATAGTGCGGTCTGCTCACTCGAGAGCTTCTTCTTTAGCATCCACTATCGGATCATCTCCAGCAAAGGCACGCATTGGAGGAGGTGGAGGAACAGCAACCGAGCCTTGAGCACCACGACCATGTGCACGGGAACCACAAGTGCCATCATAGGGATAAGCTGCCTTGGTGCAGCCAGTCAGCTTGGGTGCAGCGATGAGGTCTTGATTGTGCTTAGACCACTTCTCCTTGTGGCGCGAGGGACTGCCGTCGTCCATGGCTGTGAGAGATACGAAGTGGAACTAAGAAACAAGAGAACAAGAGGCAAACGAATATCGAGAAGTGAAGAAACATGAATGGAGTGGTGACCATGGGGTTAGGAGTCCCGATCGAAGTTGGGAGTTCCAACAATCGAGAGTTCTAGCCGAAGCCGAGAGTTCTGAGGTCTAGACTTTTGGTGGTCGTCGGGACCTCCAATGCACATGGTGCCTAGCCCATTCATGGAGCTTCAAATCTCGACATGCATTCACACAAGGAGGAGAGAGGAGGAGAGAGGGAAAAAGAATAGAGACAAATCGCAAGGTACATTGACATTAGGGTTAGAGAACCATGGAGGTTGTACCTTGAGAGAGGGGAAGAAGATGGAGGAAAACAAAATCCGTAGGCCACAAACAAATCTTCGAGCACGAGCACCTCCATGAATGGAATCCCCACCACTGAGCTAAGGAAGAAGAGCAGCGCACGAGCGGTGGAGAGGGGGCAGAGAGGCCAAGAGTGCCGATGGGACCCCCGGTGGCGCAGCCGGAAGGGATGGGGGCCGGACCTCCCAACGGCCAAGGGGTAGGCTAGTGCTCCCTATAGGGCGTGATGCGGCAGCACGAGGTAGTGTGAGGATGCAGCGTGAGGGGGCAGCATGAGGGGGCGACTGCGGGGCAACGTGAGTGCTGGAAGGGGGATGAATACCGTCAAACAGGTCGAGCCATGTGAAAATAGGATTTTAACCCTAGGTCAAAGACGCGGTGTGATCTAGATCCATGTCAAAAGTTCTAGGATAGGCACTGAGACTTTAGACAGTCGGAAGTTCTGGGATAGCCGTTGGGAGTTCCGACCTACGCGGGACTTCTGACGCCGAGAAACTAAAAAAATCCCAAACTTGAGTTTACCACGCTATGTGGGACAAAAATATGATGGACACTAATATTTTCCAGTGTGACTAGTTTTCATTCAACCACCACAAAGAAAGAGTCACACATGAAAGCTGTAAAGTAGATTTTGAAAGTATCACTCAATATTTTCGTAAATGTTTTCTCCTATCTGGATCAATCAAAGTATGTGTAAGACATCAAGCCATGTTACGAGAATCAATGATATTTAGCTCACTCCTCAAAGCACAAAATCTTGACTCATCTAGGGGCATTATGAAGATATCGGCTAGTTGCTTTTCGGTGCTCACATGGTGAATTGCGATATCTCCTTTGGCTTCATGGTCCTTCAAAAAGTGATGCCGGATGTCTATGTGCTTTGTTCGAAAGTGGTTTATGGGGTTGTTTGCCAACTTAATGGCACTCTCGTTGTCACACAAAAGGGAAATCTTGGTTAGTTCACATCCAAAGTCCTTGAGGGTTTGCTTCATCCAAAGTAGTTGAGCATAGCATGCATCGGCCGCCACATATTCGGCTTCAATGGTGGACAAGGCAATAGTGTTCTACTTCTTAGAGCTCCAAGACACCAAGTACCTACTAATAAATTAGCAAGTCTCAGTAGTACTCTTTTGATTTACTTTGCAACCGGCATAATCCGAATCAGAATAGCCAAGTAACTCAAAAGTGGAGCCCTTAGGATACCACAAGCCAAGATTAGGAGTGTGCACTAAATACCAAAAAATTCTCTTAACTACCATCAAATGACATTCTTTTGGATTAGCTTGAAATCTTGCACACATGCACATGCTAAGCATGATATCAGGCCTAGATGCACAAAGGTAAAGGAGGGATCCAATCATAGAGCGATATACCTTTTGATCGGCATCCTTTCCTCCTTGATCAAAGTCAAGATGTCTATTGGTTGGCATAGGTGTCTTGATGGGCTTGGCTTTGTCCATGTCAAACTTCTTCAACATGTCATTGTTGTACTTGGTTTGGCTTATGAATGTGCCATCCTTGAGTTGCTTGATTTGAAATCCAAGGAAGAACTTCAACTCTCCCATCATGGGCATCTTGAACCTATTCATCATAATCCTACTAAATTCCTCACAAAAAGCCATATTAGTACTACCAAATATTATGTCATCGACATATATTTGGAAAACAAATATATCATTATTGACTTTGCGAGTAAATAAAGTAGCATTGGCCTTTCCTATCTCAAACCCTTGTTTGAGTAGGAAATCCTTCAAGCAATCATACCAAGCTCTAGGGGCTTGTTTGAGCCCATAGAGTGCCTTGTCGAGCTTGTAGATGTGGTTGGGGTACTTGGGGTCTTCAAAGCCTGGTGGTTGTTCCACATACACTAACTCGGATAGAGGGTCATTGAGAAATGCACTTTTCACATCTATTTGATATGGATTGAAATCATGATGTGCGGCATAAGCAAGTAGAATATGAATTGATTCTAGCCTTACCACCGATGCATAGGTCTCCCTAAAATCCAAGCCTTTAACTTGAGTGAATCCTTGAGTCACCAACCTTGCCTTGTTCCTTGTCACCACGCCATGCTCATCTTGCTTGTTGCAGAAGACCCACTTGGTTCCAATCATATTTTGCTTGGGCCTTTCCACTAAGGACCAAACTTCATTCCGAGTGAAGTTGTTCAACTCCTCTTGCATGGCTATCTTCCAATCCAGATCATCAAGTGCCTCTTCCACCCTATGAGGTTCCAAAGGAGAAACAAACGAGTAATGTTCACAAAAACTTGCTAAACAGGAACGTGTAGTTACCCCTTGTTGGATGCTCCCTAATATGTTATCAATGGGATGATCCTGTTGAATGGATTGATGCACTCTAGGATGTGGCACTTTTGTTGATCTTTGGATGGGGACATCATCTTTATCAACATGGTTATGATCGATTGGAGGGTTGTCTTCACTTCTTTCTTCATTGTTGAGTTGAGGTTGAGCTTGCTTATTGTTGACACCATCTTCATGAGAATGACCTGGTGTTTCATTTGATCTCCCATCTTGATTGTTTCTTATTGCGGAAGCTTCACCATATTCATTGGATGAAACATGATGAGTAGTTGGATCAAGATCAACATGCACAATATTGTCATCATCTTCATCTTCGATGGGCTTTACTTCACCAATTGCAAGCTTCTTGATGGCTTTATGTGGAGCTTCTTCACTACCTACAATCTCAACATTGACTTACTCCTTTTGAGAGCCATCGGTTTCATCAAAAGTCACATCTACCGCGATTTCAATCAAACCGGTAGTTTTATTGAAACCACAATATCCATGTTCATTAGTACCATAACCAAGCATGAAATCTTCATCAACCTTTGGTGCAAACTTTGAGCTTTTGGATTTCTTGTTAAGTATGAAACACTTGAATCTAAAAACTCTAAAGTAGTGCACCTTAGGCTTTTTACTGGTTAGAAGTTCATAGGCAGTCTTGTCTCTTTTCTTGTGAAGATATAAGCGGTTGACAGCATGACATGCCATGTTAACCGCTTTCGCCTAATAGTTGGTTGGAGTCTTGTATTCATCCAACATTGCTCTTGCGGCTTCAATGAGCGTTTGGTTCTTCCTCTCCACAACACCATTTTGTTGTGGAGTGTATGAAACCAAAAGCTCATGCTTCCTTCTTCATCAAGGAACTCTTCAATGTTGGTGTTCTTGAACTCCGTCCCATTATCACTTCTAACTCTCTTGATCTTGACATCGAATTCATTTTGGGCTTTTTTTGTAAACTTCTTGAAGATGCCACGCACTTCACTCTTGTCACACAAAAAGAATACAGAAGTGAAACGAGAATAATCATCAACAATTATGAAACCATATTTGTTACCACCAATGCTTATATAAGCGACGAGTCCAAATATGTCCATGTGTAGCAACTCCAATGGTCTTTCGGTAGTTACAACAATCTTGATGGGATGTTTAGCTCCAACTTATTTTCTCGCTTGGCATGCGCTACAAATCCTATCTTTCTCAAAAGAAACATTTGTTAGTCCAAGGATGTGTTTGTCTTTTTGAAGTTTGGCCAAGTTTCTTATCCCAACAAGGGCAAGTCAGCGATGCCATAACCAACCCATGCTAGATTTTGCCATTAAACAAGTCTTAACATTTACTAGATAGAGTTTCCCTTTTAAATGACCCATAAATGCAATAGAGGAATCCTCCCTTCTATAGACTTCCACACCATTATCCATAAAGAGATAATTGTAGCCCATCTCACAAAGTTACAAAACAGACAACAAATTGTATCTCAACGAATTCACAAGTAAAATATTGGAAATAGAATTATCATTTAAGATAGCAATTTTATCCAAACCGAGAACTTCTCCTTTTCCATTGTCATCAAACACAATGTTTTCGCTTTGGTCATGACTAGGTTCAAATGATGTGAACATGTCCTTCTCTCTGGTCATATGATTGGTGCAACCACTATCCACCACCCAACTTGTTCCACCGGAGGAATATTCCTACAAAGACAAATCAAGCTTTTGTTTTAGGTACCCAAACAGATTTGGGTCCTAGGGGGTTAGTCACATAAAACTTGGGCACCCAAACACTCCACATAATCTCCTTCCTCTTTTGGGCACCAACATACTTCACCATGATCTTGCCATCTTTGCCCCCAACAACACATGTAATCACTAGCATAGCACCATAGAAGTGGTGCTTGTGGCTTGGGGGCCTCGGATTGCTTCGTCTTGATTGTCTTGTTACTTGTAGGTTGAATCTTGGGAATGTAGACCTTGTTGTTGGCCTTGCATATAAGCTCATCAAGAGCAATGCTCTTGTTGAACTTCACACACGGCACACCATTGATCATGTTCCTTCTATTGGCCTTTACATCATACCTATTGTAGCCAATGCCTTCCTTGATTGATGGGTGCCTTGATGACTTGTATATAGTCTTGTTGGATTGCTCTTGACACTTGCACCCATTCTTCAAGATCATCTTCAACCTATGAATCTCTTTGTCTTTCTTCTCTTGCTCAACAAGGTTAGTTGCATATGCATTTACATCAATTTTATAGCATCTTTTACAACCATTACTAGTGGAGACATTAGAGTCTTCGGTTGCCTTAGGAGAAGTTGAAGTGCTAGCACAAAGAGTACTATAATTTAGCTCAAGATTTCGGTATTTTTCTTCCATGCTTGTGAGGCTTTCTTGAGCTATACTCTTCTCATTCTTAAGGCTAGCTACTAGATCATTAACCAAGGAATGTTTCTTAGTTAATTTTCCAATTGAGTCATTGGCTAAAGACAATTCAACGGTTAACTTTTCAACCTTCATCTTTTCCTCGGCGATAGATGCTTCAAGTGCAAAGTTCTTATCTCTCTCTTGAGTGATTATGTCTCCTTGCATCTCCAAGTACCTATCCCTCTTCTCTAATTTCTTCATTAACGTTTTTATTTTAGTGTAGGCCTTTTTACCAAATTTCTTTATCATGGTTGCTTCAAGTTCTTCTATGTTCTCATCACAACTATCATACTCATCACTAGAGGGATTGGATGAGACATGTACCTTCTCCCCCTTAGCTATGAGGCAAGTTGGAGTGTAGTAGTCATTGTCGATGAGGTTGGAAAAGAGCCTTGGTGATGAAGATAAGTTGGGGAAGAGTTTTGGTGGTGAAGTCTAGAAAGGAAAGATCATGGTTGGTGACGAAGAGTGGTGGATGGTGATGTTTGTGGCTCCCTTCTTCTTCTTCTCATCATCACTTGAGTCACTATCATTTGACTCCCACTCTTCACCAAGATGAGCTTCACCTCTCTTCTTGCCTTTGTTCTTCTTGTCTTCATCCTTGTCATGCTTGTGCTTCTTCTTCTTATTAGGACAATCGGCTATGAAGTGACCGGTTTGACCACAACCATAGCAAAACCTCTTCTTGTTCCTTCTCTTCCCATCACCATAAGTCTTCTAGTTGCTCTTCTTCTTTATGAACTTTCTAAAGTTTCTAATGATGAGTGCAACTTCTTCATTGGACTCTTCTTCTTTACTTGAGGAATCATCCTTCACTTTCTTCTTCTTCTCTTGACTAGAAGATTTGCCTTCAAGAGCTTGAGTTGCCTTTAGGGCTACATTCTTGTTGTATCCCATTGCATTAGGATTTTTATTGTGAGCATTGATTGCATCTTCATCTAGACACTCATGATGCTTGAGCTTTGAAAGAACTTCTTGGGGTGTCATCTCATCATAACCAGGCCTTTCCATGATTATGGATGCTAGCATATTGTTCTTGGTTCTATAGGTTCTCAACGTCTTTCTAGCAATCTTGTCATCAGCCCATTCGGTGCTTCCAAGAGCTCTTATGCGGTTGACCAATGCCATAAGCCTATCAAACATGGATTGTGTTGTTTCATTTTGCAAGAACATAAATCTTTCCAATTCACCATGAAGTAACTCAATGTTGCCTTTTCTCACACTCTTATCTCCTTCAAATAACACTTTCAAAGTATCCCAAATTTACTTTGCACTTTGATGGAGATTGTGCACTTCTTCTGGACCTAGGCTTGACACAAGCAATGCTATGGCTTGTGCATTTTGATGTAGATTATGCACTTCTTCTGGAGTTATCTCTCTATCTTCATCGGTAGGAATCATCACACCAACATCTACAACTTCCCAAAGTCTTGCGGCAATGAGATGCATCTTCATCTTGTAGGATCAATTGATGTATCTTGTTCCATCAAAGTGAGGTGGCTTGCCAATATTGATGGAAGGAGTATGTAGAGGTGAACCTTTCATGAGTTATCCATAGTCGAAGTTCATGTTTGAATATATTCCCTTTCCATGAGCATGCTCACCGGCTCCAACATCATTAGCAGCATCTTTGCTTCATTCTTGCCACTTGTTGCATCATTCTTGCCACTTATTGCATCATCAACCTTTTAGCTAAATTCTTCCTTCATCTTGCATCTTCTTCATTTCATCTTGCAAAAATTTGACTTGAGCAGCCATCAACTCTTCAGCTATCCTCTTGGCCATCTCGGTGGCATCGGCTTGTATCTTGTCGGACTCTGATATTGTTTCTTCTCACGCTGTGAAGCACTAAAAGAAGACCGTGCTCCGATACCAATTGAAAGGATCTAAACAATGCCTAGAGGGGGGGTGAATAGGCATATCTAAAAAATTCTACATAAAACTCAAAGTCACTTGTCAGCAACTATCGGAAGTCCTGACAATTTGGGTCAGAACTCCCAACGTTGTCAGAAGTTCTTGCGCAAACTATCAGAAGTCCCGACACCTACAGGAAATGTACTACAAGTGCTAAAATGAATTTTGTGACTTTGATAACTTACAACCCCACTTCCTAGTGGTAAGGTAACATGTTGGAGTTTCTCCTTTGATGCCGAAAGGTCACCACTCCGTAGATCGAGTCCAAACCCTAAGAAAATCTTTAGGGAGGAAGAGACACACAAGAATAAAAGTGATAGCACAAGTCTCAACAACAAGCACGCTGGACACAAGGATTTATCTCGAGATTCGACAACCCTAGAAAGGAGCTCCTACGTCCTCATTGTTGAGGTGACCTTAAAGGTCGGAGTCTCTTTCACCTCCTTGCCTCTCTCAAAGCAACCACAAAGGTCACTCGAGGTTTCCACTAAGAAATCATGGGTAATACAAATTTTCCAAGGATATTCCACAAGATGGAAGCTCTTGGGTGACGCCTAGTGTGGCAGAACCACCCGAAATAGCATGCTTTTGTAGGCGCATGTCTTCCACTAGACACTAAGCACCCCAAAAGCAAGCTACATCGGACGGTTCCATCAAGCACACCCCAAGGGAAAACTCGAACAATCCATGTTTCTCCTCTAGGATCTTAGTCCATTTCATATAACAAGAGTTCTCATAAATACATTATTACAATACCAAGTTTAGAGTGTGGAATTTAAATAGCAGAATTATAATAAACATCTAACGATAAGATATAAGGATCCATCTGTGCCCACCAGAAGAATCCTCCACATAACAGTTACTCTTCAAGTTGCACCTGCAACAGGGGTAAATAAACCCTCGCAAGACTTACCCGACTAGTGGGAATAATTTATTGACTCCAAAGGATATGATAGGCTTTATGGTTTGCTGGGTTTTCTTTTTGCAAAAGCATTACTAGTAGTAAATCCTTATGTTTGTTCCTTATTAGTAGTCCTAATTAGTTCATTAGCTGACCATTCTATGTAAGCACCTATTCTACTTTCAAGCAAGAGTGGAGCAATCGGATCCATTTTACTATCTTTCATCTTCCAGACTATGGTGCTAGATCATAGACAAGTCATACCATATTACATGATGATTCACAAATCAATGTCCTGATCTCAGTGTGGTGCTTAGACCTCCACCATCCTTACCTCCAATCAGTCGGTCTAGAAAGAGTCAGAACCCACAACAAGAGAGCAACGAGCCTTCCTACTCCCATAAGTAAGTATGTGCTCAGGATAAGAAGTCTGTGACCTAACTAGATGTGGCAGAACCTCCTAAATTATAGGACCCACATGCACCTGTCACTGTGCAACGACCTCTGACGACTATGCATATGTTCCTAGTAACTTAAGAAGACTGTCGGGTGTCCTCGTGGAACCCCGAATCATCCACGTTTTTCGAGCAGGATCCCATTACAGAGTCATTGCAGTATTACAACAGTTTATTCAAATAGATACATCAGAGTAATATAGCGGAAGTCTTACAATAACTTAATTTATAAAATAGTAGTTTCAAACCTTATAAACTAAGTTCGATTAATATTCCAAACTGTAGTAGTGGAGTGGCATTATAACATAATACAAAACACGCAATTAAACTGCCCTGCCCAAGGGCCACAAATTTACTTATCATCATTGGATCGAACAACTGTCATGCAACACGGCCCAAAACAGACCTGCTCATGAGGCTCACCTGCAACAAGGGTCAACGAACCCTGAGTACAAAAGTACTCAACAAGACTTAACCGAAATAAAAATAATTGATAGAACTCAGGAATGCAGGCTTAGGGATTTAAGGTATGGCTTTAGCAATAATCAAAGTTCTTTTGCGTAAAAGCTCTTTAACGAAATTCTTTATTTTAACATGTAAAACTTTATAAGATCATATACAAAGCTGACACGATCCGTATTGAGATCATGAAACTTCATATCCAACACCTTCACAGACCATCCTCAAGTTCTAGTTATTTATTACTACGATGATGAACAGTGAGTTGAGTCTCCATAACCGAGGAGCAACGACGATTCAAACTGATTAAACCCAGCTGGGGATTCTAGACCACACGACATATGCAGGTCCCCGACTCACATATATCAACCTACCCTCAGATCCTCTAAAATAAGAACGGGTCCGCGCCACCCGAGAATACAGTACTCCACCAATCCAGCCCATTGCCACGTGGGTACACGCTATTCCCTTCATCTCTCCACTCCTAGTGCGCGAGTAGCCATTCTCATAATAGAATCGCTAAGTTAAGGCTTACCGGAGTATGTGGTTAGTACTACAAATTCTCACCTCATGCAATTCAATAACGGTACGGGCCTTAATCGACACAGGCGGAAAGAACCCGCTCACAAGATATTACCAGGTCTTGTGGCTCACACACACCGAGTCCGCCCGGTCTAGATTTATCACTCCACATTCCCATATCACATGATAACATAAGTAACCAAAGTTCCATTTAAAACTCGTAGGTGATAGGTAATCACCCGACCTTTATTTATCTAAGCATGACTAAGCATAACTAGCCATATACGAATTAAAACTGGTAACAAGATAGATATGGAAAAACAAGGTTGGTCATGCATCAATTAGGTTTTCACTTAACTCCTAATCACTTAATGCAGTATATGAAAGCAAAAGCGAAATCAATTTATAAAACACAAGGTAGGGTTTAAATGCATCCGGGGCTTGCCTTCGTTGACAGAAAAGGTTAGTTCCATAGAGAGATTACGGAGTTAGACTTGACAGCATCACCATTGATGGATGAACCTTCTCCAACACTTGATCAACGCGAGCACCATTGAATGATGACACTCATCCGAAGATTAGTCAACGCGAACCTTCTCACTCACGTATGCACTACACGTAAATAAATAATGCATGCTTTAGCATGATGGATTGTATGACATGATGCATGGAGGTGCATTGGTGAAAGCATAAAAGATTAACTAACTTGAATACAACTTTTCTTCACGGCACAATTGCAAGTAATTATCATAAGCATTTTTAGTCGTTCTTCTAACAAGTCAAAGGTTCACTTATCATACCTGCTTACCAACTAAAGCCTCATCATGAAAAGACATGTATAAACAATATACAAGGAAATGTATAACTTTTATTTATTACCCAAGAGGTTGCATCTAAGAAGCAATTAAGTTTATTAACATACATTTACTAACGAAATTCTTAATTAAGTCATTTAGAATTATTAACTAAAGGGTGAACATAAGCATATCAAGAATGTAATCACTTGGCCATGACACAGCAGGGATGGGGTGTTTCATGATCTATAATCAACTCCAAAAATCAATCAGGACATCTTATGATCTATGTTTATCATTTTGACAATTATTAACTAATAATTAAGGCATATAAATAAGAGTATAATTAAACATCATCAAATTAATTCCAAACTTTTTGTGGAGGTAGGCTTTAATAATAAACAAATACAATAAAAGTTTCATGGTCACTGGATATTTATTTTGGCCTATAAAAATTACACAGCAAGCATTTCTTAATTAAAAGGACTAATTTTTAAGCATCCAAAAACTGTTGATTTTCATGGTTTCATATTTTTCCTAAATAGTTTACATCTTAGAGAGGTCACACAAAAATTTTCATAATATTTAAATCTCTATTTAATTCTACACAAAAATAACAAATCACAACACTATTTAAAATAATCACGGACTTTTCACTTAGCATCGCTACAGTGCCATCGTCTTCCTCCCAATGACGAACGGCGCAAGGAACACGGCGGCGATGCTGCGTTCCGACGTGTCCTGTGGACAAGACGAGCAACCGATTTGCTTGTGAGCATCACGGCACAGAGGTAAGCGCAAAACAAGAGAGAGAAATGAGTGAGAGCAGCCGGAGTAGGCCGGCCACGGCGGAGGCGAGCTCGGCGACCATGACGGATGGCCGCGGCGTGAACGGCGGCGATGTCGTTCCCGCGTGCTCGGTGCGGTAGAGGTAAAACGAATAAGTTAACGAGCAACACGGCATCACGGAGAGCTCAGAACCATACTCGGAAGGAGGAGATAGGCACCAGAGCGCTCTGGCCACGGAGAGGTGGAGCTCGGCGGCCATGGCAGCTCGGCCGCGACGAAAATCAAACGCTCGGGCAATTTAGCCGGAAGCAATAGCATATAAGGGTGAGGGAGCATCGTAAGGAGCAAGCGAAGCCGGGTGAGCGAGCTATTGGGTGATGGTTGATCATCGGCGATGAATTTCACCGGCAAAGAAAGCTCGGCCGGCGGCGGGAAAAAAAACAGAGGAGTTGAAAGGAGGAGAACGGCGACGATGACTGGCTTTATAACGCGGCCAAGGACACGAAGACGACGCGCAGAAGCTTCTCCAAGCCAGCACGGAGCCGAAGGCAGCCACGACGACGACTGGAAGACAATCGAAGCTCGCCGGCGGTGAGTTGGCTTCCGCGGTTACTGTTCACCGAATTTACAGAATTGCCACTCGCTTTGAATCCCAATTTACTCCAAATTTTATATGGTAACTCAAAAATCTCCAAAAATAAAAGTTGTTCAAAAATAAAAGTTCTACAACTTTGCTTTTATAACCATACCCAAATTTGGTCTACATTTTGAAATGCAAATTTGAATTAAAAAAAAGGAACATTTAAAGAATCTCGCCTTTTCAAATTACTTCAAATTTCATAAAACAACTTTGAAAACTCCAAAAACAAACTTTATCTAACTTGATAAGCTCTACACTTTTGCTTTTAGGCTCAACCCCAAAATGTGCTTAGATTTTGAAATGGGTTTTCCAGTGTAAACTTTAAATGCTGGAAATTCAGATTTTCGGAAATCCAATTCAACACAAATATTTTGAAATTGATTCATCCATACAAGTCAACACATATCATAAAACAATATTCACACCAAACATTGCAACAAAAATTATTAAACTTTTACTAAGGAAGAATTTGAATTGTTTAATAGAATTCACAAAGTTTCTTAATCACTATTATTTCATGTAACATATAACACACTTCATAACAACATTTACATGCTATAAATTAAACATGAAATGCATTCATGAGTTGATACATGATGATTATGCATAATGATGACATGATCACCTTTTAAGTACTTTATAACATCAGGGATGTTACACTAGAATCCAATGCAACGGCCAGTCCGTAACCGACATGGACAGGGAAAACAGTGTAACCAAGCTACGCCTCATTGGCCGTGGGACACAACCTCTTACACCCACCAATACCCAATATCCTTGCCCGGTCTCCATTTCCATTCACCATTTTATCATGAGAGTAATATTAATAATCACCTATTGCGAGTAATGACATGTTACTCATGCTACCAAAAAACCTAAGCATAGCAGTTACGCACACCTATACTAGTAGGACTCATATGACAGATATATTTATGCAGGCGGTTTCCATAAAATGACTGTAATGTAAATACACATCATATATATATATATATATATATATATATATATATATATATATATATATATTCAATGATTATTCAAAATAAGTGTTATGCATCAGGGCTTGCCTTGGGTAGGCACGGTGTTAGCTCAGTCAGTGGCAGCTCTGGGATCTCATCCTATACGAGAATCTCCTCCTCGTACTCCTCGATCACCTCCTCAAACTCATGATCTATGGTCACGACCTCTGCCAATTTGTTCTCTACATGTATGCGATGATGATGCAACACTTAGCATTTTGGCAACACCAACTCTTAAAATAAGAATACACATGGTAAACTACTAAGCTAGCTCTAATGACTAAGATACTAAGCTAACTATCATCTTCATCAAGTAAAGTGTTGGGTTCAACTAACAGACTCCTAGCTTTACAAATGAAGGATATATCTCTATTTCTACTAATGATTTAATGTATATTTGAAACAAAGAGTATTTAACTACCCTTATGTTAAGTCTATTCTAAAGCTACAAAAATTACAGTGAGTACATAATAATACCATGAAGCTACTATAAAATTTTTAAAGCTAAAGCTATCACCATTTTGCTACAAAAATTCCTACAATATTTAACCTAATAATATCCAACACTCTCAAATGATTTAATAGCTCCTAGTATCGACAAGTATATATTTGAACTAAATACACTAATAGACATAGCACAATTTTAGGAATTTAACAAAATTGGTTTCACAATTTTTGGATACCTACATGATTTTATATGATTTACCAAATATCAGCTCAGAAATACAGATGAAAAGCTATTTCTATTCTCCATAAAAAAGCTAAACTGATTTTGGCCCAACATGGCCCATGCGGCACAACGCGCGCATGCACGTGTGCACGCGGCGGAGGCGGCCAGCGGCGAGGAAGCAGCACTAGAGCTGCGACTAGCGTGCGCATGATGAATAGGGAGCCAAGACAAGCTAGTGGTGTAGAGGAATTGGAGCGGGGTGAAGTGGTGGTGGCTAGCAACAGTGGAGCGGTGACAGGCCTTAATGGCATGGTGGCGGGCAAAGCTCCAAAATTGGAGCTCGGCGTGACGTGAGTCAAAGCGGGGTGGGGTCGGCTAGAGAGGGGGCATGAAGGCGTAGATGAGAGCACGAGGAATTGATGAGAGGTGCTCGCTCTCTAGCTTCAGTGTGATGCGACACGACAGCGGCGGGAAATAGATGGAGATGAGGGAAAGAGAGAGACGGCATGGCAGGTGGGCTTGACTCGTCCTTGCCTTGGATGGATGTGAGCGGCAAGAATAGGAGGCCCACATGCCGGCACTATGGACAACACGCGCGTGTGTCCGGCCGACGTGGCACACACACCGTAGTGCCATAAATGGCATGGCAATGGTGGCTCGCCCACATGCGTGCGGCAGAGGTGACACGCATAGGACCGACAACAGCATAGAGGTGCAGCGGACCAGTGTGGACGCAACGATGATGCGACGGCAGCGGCAGCATCGCAACGCAAGTAGTGATGGCAGTGTGGACGCGATGGCAGCGTAGTATAGCCATGGCGGCACCCAAGACGACAGCGTGAGGCAGAGTAGCAGGGCATGGGGCCAGTGGCTCGCAGCGGCCGGCCTTGGCCAAGCCCAGGTGGCTCGACCAGCCAAGCGCAATGGCATGACTGACCACGCGGGACACGGCCATGGGCGTAGCGTGAGAAGTCTGCACAGTGACCGCGCACCCTACGCCAACCAACCCGAGACAGTGACACGCACGAATTTTAAAGCGTTCAACCCGACCAAACAATTGCTCCTAAACCTAAACCGTTTTCAGCATGCTCAAGATGGCACATGAGACTACCAAATCAAGCTATAACACTACACCACCCTTTAACCCAATCTCTCATAATAAATTGCTAAACATAGCAGTGTCTAACTGTTGGTAGACTTGACAATTTCTAAGTTTTTGTGCTGAATTTGATTTCCATTTGCGATTTCTAAGCTAGTGGAAATATTTGCTAGTAGTATCATTTTTCAACCACAAGTATTTCATTGTCATCTACAAAGTTTATACTTCCAGCTCTATTAAGGTGACACATATATGTTCTATAGCATTTTTGCTTAATAAAAATTAGTTTTAAACCCTAAGTGATATAACAGGACTATTGAATCAATTTTTGTTTCATATTTTAGTTGATCGTTTCAAGTTATAGAAATTGATCTACACACTTTATCATGTGCATTAACACATAAACATAATGCTCATGACATGTTTTAGTAAACAATTTATGGTGTAACACTGAGGGTGTAACAAATCTATCCCCCTTAAACAAAATCTCATCCCGAGATTTCATGTGCCTAGTGTGGGAAAAGTGATAAGAAATAAATTACGATTTAAATAATTACCTCGGTGAACTAGAAAGAAGGTGGGGATAATGCTTCAATATATAGCTTTCTTGCTCCCACATTGCTTCGTCCTTTGAGTGATTTTGCCACTGAACTTTATAAAACTTCATCACATTGTTTCTAATCACTCTTTATTTTTCATCTAAGATCTTGACAGGATGCTCAATATAAGACAAGTCTGGCTAGAGGGGAAGTCCTTTAATTTCCATAGCTTCATTGGGGACCCACAAACATTTCTTTAACTGAGAAACATGAAAGATATTATGCACTGCTGACAAAATATCCAGGAGTTGGATACGGTAGGCAGCAGAACCACACCAGGTCAAAACCTTGTAAGGTCCAACATAGCGAGGGGCTAGCTTTCCACAGACACCAAAGTGATGCACCCCTCTCATGGGTGACACTTTGAGATACACATGATCACCAACTTCAAATTGCAAGGGCCTTCTTCGCTTGTCCGCATAAGTTTTCTGACGACTTTGGGCTGCCTTCAAATGACTCTGAATAATACTGACTTTCTCTCGAGCTTCTTTGATAAAATCATGCCCAAAATATCCATGATCTTCCACCTTAACCTAGTTAAGAGGTGTTCTACATTTCTTGCCATACATGACCTCAAATAGTGCCATTCGAATGCTTTCTTGATAATTATTGTTATAAAAAACTTTGCTAGAGTCAAGCATTCGTCCCACTTTTCAAGAAAAGAAATGGTACAAGCTCTCAACATATCCTCAAGTACCTAATTTACCCTTTCTGTTTGGCCATCAGTTTACGGATGATAAGCTAAACTTCTGAGGAGACTAGTACCAAGACATTGCTGAAGTTACTCCTAGAAACAAGAGACAAAGATTGACCCTCTATCAGAGACGATAGTAAGAGGAACTCCATGTAGGGCCACAATATGATCAAAATATAACTTGACATACTTCTTGGCTGAATATCTGGTATCCACCAGAAGAAAATGAGTGAACTTGGTAATGCGATCCACAATGACCCAAATAGAGTCATACCCCTTTGCCGTGCAGGGCAAACCCACCACAAAGTCTATGGAAATATCCTCCCATTTCTAAACAGGGATAGGCAAGGGATGTAAAAATCCAGGCGTACGCATATGGTCTGCCTTAACCCTTTCACAAATGTCACATTCAGAGATGTATTTGGTAATATCTTGTTTCATATTTGACCACCAATACAAGTGGCGCAAATCATGGTACATCTTGTTACTTCCTAGATGAATGGATAACTTGGAGTTATGAGCTTCATCCAAAATCTTTCTTCTAAGCTCCTCACTTAATGAAATAACCAATCTGTTCTTAAACCTCACTACACCTTGATCATCAATACTAAAATGAGGACCACGCCCCTCGGCAATTAACTTCTTGATATGTGGGACTTCCAAAACATCTTGCCTTTGCTCTATAATAATTTGTTTGAGTAAATCCGAGACTAGAGCAATATGGGCTAGCACCTTAGCATGGTTGAGAGACAAGAGTGCTTCTTCAACTTGATGCGACTTCTAGCTCAAAGCATCAGCTACCACATTTGTTTTTCTAGGATGGTAATGAATCTCCAAATTATAATCATTGATTAGCTCCAACCATCTTTGTTGCCTCATGTTCAGCTCGGACTGAGTGAAAATATATTTGAGGCTCTTGTGATCTGTATAAATATGCACTTTATTTCCCAACAAATAATGCCTCTAAATTTTTAGAGCGTGCACCACAGCAGCCAGCTCTAAATCATGGGTAGGATAATTCACCTCATGCTTTTTCAGCTGACGTGAAGCATAAGCAATCACACGTTCATCCTACATAAGCACGCATCCCAATCTAGTCCTTGAGGCGTCACAATACGTATCAAATGGCCTACCAATGTCTGGTTGGGCAAGAATAGGAGCAGAGGTAAGAAACTTCTTTAGAGCTTGGAAAGCTTCTTCACAAGCCGGACTCCATACAAACTTGACATCTTTCTGGAGCAACTTTGTCATTGATTGGGCTATTTTGGAGAAGTCAGGAATGAAGCACCGATAATAACCAGCAAGACCAAGGAACTGATGGATCTAATGCACTGACTTTGGAGATTTCCAATTTAACACATCCTACACCTTGCTTGGGTCCATAGAGATACCCTCAGGTGTCAGAACATGTCCCAAAAACTGCACTCGATCCAACCAAAACTCACACTTGCTGAATTTGGCATACAACTTGTGTTCCCTCAATCGAGTTAGTACTATATGAAGATGTTGTGCATGCTCTTCATTATTCTTGGAGTCTATCAAAATATCATCAATGAACACCACTACAAACTTATTCAGCTCTAGCATGAAAACTGAATTCATGAGAGACATGAAGAATGCAAGAGCATTGGTGAGACCAAAAGACATGACTAGGTATTCATACATCCCATACCTAGTAGAGAAAGTTATCTTTGGTATATCTTGTGGCCGGATCTTAATTTGATGATACCTAGAACGAAGATCAATCTTTGAAAACACATTGGCACCAGCCAACTGATCGAACAAAGTACCAATGCGAGGTAAAGAATACTTGTTCTTAATGGTTACCACATTAAGAGGGCGGTAATCCACACACTTCCACAGAGTATCATCCTTCTTCTTCACAAAAATAGCTAGACAACCCCATGGTGAAGAACTAGGACAGATAAAACTCTTTTCCAACAATTCCTCTAACTGCTTCTTCATTTCTGCAAGTTCTTTAGGAGCCATGCGGTAGGGACACCATGAGATAGGAGTAGTGCTAGGTTCTAACTCAATGGAAAACTCTACATCCCTATCCAGTGGCAACCTAGGTAGATCTTTAGGGAAGACATCCAGAAACTCACAGACCACAGGAATAGAAGCAAGATTAGGAGAAGCTTTAACATGAGCAACAACTGGTAAGGCTAGATCTAAGGGTATAAGAAGAGACATCCTATCCTTAGAAGAAGGAAGTCGTAACTCAACAACTCTCTGCTTAAGGTTCAAGACTACCCCATAAACTCGCAACCAGTTCATGCCTAGAATTACATATATGCCTTGCCCAGGCAACACTATGAACTAGAGGCGGTAAGTGTGAGTGGATAGCACTAATCCGACTATGCTTGTCTGAGTATTAACGCACAACTACACACCCAGGGTACTGATTCTATAGGCAATAGGAATAGCCATAAGAGATATATTGTGCTTTTGTGCAAACCCCATGCTCATAAATGAATGTGATGCACCAAAATCAAACAACACATATGCTAGGTAGGAATCAATGATAAACATACCAGCCATCACAGGTTCATTCTACAAAATCTCCTCAGCCTCAGTGAAGTTGACTTGCCTAGAGCGGCTTATGGGCACCTTCTTCTTGATAATCATCCTCTTGACTAGAGGGGAGTTAGCTGAAGGCTGGGCAGATTATGCAGGTTGGTTCTGTGGACACTCCCAAGTATAGTGGCCTTCCTTGCCACACTTGAAGCAAGCACCCGGCTTGTTCCCCTCTCCCTGACAAGGTGGAACTTGCTGTCCTTGAGGCTGTTGTTGCACCTGCTGAGTAGGTGCACGATACTAGGTGGGAGGCGCCTGGTAAGTCTGCTGAGGCTGATGGAATGACTACCCATCCAAAGACTAATAGAGCACCTGCCTGACAACCTATACCTTCTGAGCCTGGGGGTGACTAGAAGACCCAGTAATCACCCGCTTGCACTTCCACTCAGCCTGAGAGTCATGCTGAAGTCCCTCCATGACAATAGTAGCATTCATCATAATACCAAAAGTCTAGTAGTTCCCTATGTATAGCTCCTTCTGCATACTGCAAGAGAGGCCATGATAGAAATGGTCCCTCTTCTTCTCATTAGTGTCTACATGGGTCCTAGGATGCTATGCAAGATGGTTGAACTTGTTCACGTAATCCATCACAGACATGCTCCCTTACTTCAAGTCCAGGAACTCCGTCAACTTCCTATTTAGCACACCAGTAGGAATGTAGTACTCTCTGAAAGCAGCGGTAAACTCCTTCCAAGTCACATGGTGGTCCACCAGCTGCATGGCATTGAATGTGTCCCACCATGCATTGGCAGAACCCAATAGCTGTTGCGCTGCAAAGCGCACCTTCTGCTCCTCAGTCATAGTGAGCAGTTGAAACTTCTACTCTAGAATACAAAGCTAATGCTCCACATCTAGAGGCTCAGCAGTTGGTGTGAACATGGGTGGGTGTGTCTTCAAGAAATCATGGTAAGAATAGGGTCCTTCGGGACTGCGGGCACCACCCCCATTCCCACCATAGCCTCCATGGCCCCCACGGGTGAAGCAACCAATGGCCTGGGTAATCATCTCTAAGGCACGGGCTGACTCACACCAAGCAGCCAGCATCTCCACCATCATCTCTACATGGGTCATCGGAGGTGGTGGTGATGGAGGAGGAGGAGCCAAAAGTGGGGCCTCATGGCTATCCCCATTGGGGTGGCCATTGTCATCACTACGACTGTTTTCACCCTGGTCTTCACCAAGACCATGGCCCATCCCAGCACTGGTGCTCCCACGACCAGACCTCAGATTCATCGATAAACAGATAAGAACCAACCATTAGGGGCAACACCTCCAGATCAGGAATAAGATATTAGAGAAATGATAAGGCTTTTATATGAAGCATTCTTTTTAGTTATAAGATTAATTCTCTAACCTAAATTACGCGTGTGTGGGGGGGGGAAATTTAGTTTAAGCAAGATTCTCTTTTCATGATGCATGCATCGGTCTACCCGTTCACTCATGCTGGAATATAGCGGCATTCCCAAAAACAATTTTGGCACATCGCACACTCACTTTTCGCTTGCTAAACGATTCTTACGTAGCGTAAGTTAGTGTACCTACAGAAACTTTATTAGATAAAACCAGTGCCGTTATCCTAGATAGACCATATTGCTAGGGCTTATACTTATTTATATAATTTTATCGCATCCTACTTTTCACAAACTTTTATTGGTCAAATTTTACGTTTTGAAAAGAGTTATGAAACTCGTAGACTCATTATTGGCTCTAGTACCACCTGTGGTAGAACCACCCAAAATAGCACGCTTTCGAAGGCGCTTGTCTTCCACTAGACACTAAGCACCCTGAAAGCAAGCTACATTGGATGGTTCCATCGAGCACACCCGAAGGGAGAACTTGAACAATCCACGTTTCTCCTCTAGGATCCAATAATGAGAACGAGTTTACAATACTTAGTCCATTTCATACATTAAGAGTTCTCAGAAATATATTACTACAATACCAAGTTTAGAGTGTGGAAATTAAACAGCGAAATTACAGTAAACATCTAACGATAAGATACAAGGATCTGTCTATGCCCACTAGAAGAATCCTCCACACAACAGCTACTCTTCAAGCTGCACCTACAATAGGGGTAAATAAACCTTGAGTAAACAATGTACTCGCAAGACTTACCCAACTAGTGGGAATAATTTATCGACTCCAAAGGATATGATAGGCTTTATGGTTTGCTGGGTTTTCTTTTTGCAAAAGCATTACTAGTAGTAAATCCTTATGTATGTTCCTTATTAGCAATCCTAATTAGTTCATTAGCTAACCATTCTATGTAAGCACCTATTCTACTTTCAAGCAAGAGTGAAGCAATTGGATCCATTTTACCATCTTTCATCTTCCAATTCTTACTACGGTGCTAGATCGTAGACAAGTCGTACCGTATTACACAGCGATTCATGAATCAATGTAGCCTAGCTAGTACTCCGAAACACATGCCCTGCTTGTACCCTAGGTACAAGTAGGACCAACCCACCACTCTCCTATCAAGAGGTCTAGGTCCCTATCCAAACTTGGACTCCAAGCCCCCACACCTGAGTCCCGGACTCAGTGTGGTGCATTGACCTCCATCATCCCTGCCTCCAATCAGTTGGTCTGAAAAGAGCCAGAACCCATGATAAGAGAGCAACGAGCCTTCCCGCTCCCATAAGCAAGTATGTGCTCAGGATAATAAGTCTATGACCTGACTAGAATCTAATGCAATGGCCGGTCCTTAACCGACACGGACAGGGAAAACATTGCAACCAAGCTATGCCCCATTGGCCGTGGGACACAACCGCTTACACCCACCAATACTCGTACCATATCTCTACCCAGTCTCCATTTTTGTTCACCATTTTATCATGAGAGTAATATTAATAATCACTTATTGCGAGTAATGGTAGGTTACTCACGCTACCGAAAAACCTAAGCATAGTAGCTACGCGCACCTGTACTAGTAGGACTCATAGGACAGATATATTTATGCAGGTGGTTTCCATAAAATGTCTATAACATAAATGCACATCATAGATATATATTTAGTGATTATTCAAAATAAGGGTTATGCATCGGGGCTTGCCTTGGGCAGGCGCGGTGTCAGCTCAGTCAATCAATGATGGCTCTGGAACCTCCTCATACACGAGAATATCCTCCTCATACTCATCGATCACCTCCTCGAACTCGTGATCTCCAATGGTCATGACCTCTGCTAACTCGTTCTCTACATGCATATGATGATGATGCAACACTTAGCATTTCGGCAACACCAACTCTTAAAATAAGAATACACATGGTAAACTACTAAGGTAGATCTAAAGACTAAGATACTAAGCTAACTATCATTTTCATCAAGTAAAGTGTTGGGTTCAACTAACAGACACCTAGCTTTACAAATGAAGGATATATCTCTATTTCTACTAATAATTTAATGTATATTTGAATCAAAGAGCATTTAAGTACCCTTATGTCAATTCTATTCTAAAGCTACAAAAATTACAGTGAGCACATAATAATACCATGAAGCTATTGTAAAATTTTCAAAGCTAAAGCTATCACCATTTTGCTACAAAAATTCCTACAATATTTAACCTAATAATATCCAGCACTCTCAAATGATTTAATAGCTCCTAGTATCGATAAGTATATATATGAACTAAATACACTAACAGATAGAGCACAATTTTAGGAACTTAATAAAATTGGTTTCACATTTTTTGGATACCTACATGATTTGATATGATTTACCAAAGACCAGCTCAGAAATATAAATGAAAAGCTATTTCTATTCTCCACAAAAAAACTAAACTGATTTTGGCCCAATGCGCGCGCGTGCGCGCAGCGAGGAAGCGGCACTAGAGCTACGACTAGCATGCTCATGATGAAGAGGGAGCCAAGGAGAGTTAGTGGTGTAGAGGAATTGGAGTGGGGTGAAGTGGTGGTGGCTGGCCACGGCACGGGCAGTGATAGGCCTTAACGGCACGACAGCGGGCAAAGCTCCAAAATTGGAGCTCGGCGTGACGCAAGTCAAAGCGGGGTGGGGTCAATTGGAGAGGAGGTGTGAAGGTGGAGATGCAAGCATGAGGAATTGATGAGAGGTGCTCACTCTCTAGCTTCACCGTGATGCGACACGACGGTGGCGGAAAACAGATAGAGAAGAGCGAAAGAGAGAGACAGCGTGGTAGGTAGGATTGACTCGTCCGTGCCTTGGTGGGACACGAGCAGTGAGAATGAGAGGCCCATGCACCAGCACTATAGACAACGTGCGCGCTCATCTGATCGACGTGGCCCGCGTGCCGCAGTGCCATAAATGGCATGGCGATAGTGGCTCGTCCACGTGTGCGCGGTAGAAGCGGCACGCACAAGACCGACACCAGCGTAGAGGTGTAGTGGATCAGCGCGGATGCGACGATGATATGACGGTAGCGGCAGCATTATGACATGAGTAGTGACCATAGTGCGGCCACAATGGTAGTGTAGCGCGGCCACGGCGGCACCCAAGACGGCAGCGTGAGGCAGAGCAGCAGGGTGCGGGGCTAGCGGCTCGCAACGGCTGGCCTTGGCCAAGCCCAGGCAGCTCGACCGGCCAAGCGCAGTGGCATGGCTGACCGCATGGGATGCAACAATGTGCGTGGCATGAGAAGGCCACGTGGCGACCGTGCACCCTACGCCTACCAACCTGAGACAATGATACGAACGAATTTTAAAACATTCAACACGACCAAATAGTTGCTCCTAAACCTAAACCATCTTCACCATGCTCAAGATGGCACATGAGACTACCAAATCGAGCTATAACACTACATGACCCTTTAACCCAATCTCTCACAATAAATTGATAAACATAACATTTTCTAACTATTGGCAGACTTGAAAATTTCTAAGTTTTTGAGATGAATTTGATTTTCATTTGTGATTTCTAAGCTAGTGGAAATATTAGCTTGTAATATACTTTTTCGACCACAAGTATTTCATTGCCATCTACAATGTTTGTACTTCCAACTTTATTAAGGTGACACATATATGTTCTATAGCATTTTTGCTTAATAAAAATTAGTTTTAAACCCTAAGTGATATAACATGACTATCGAATCAACTTTCGTTTCGCATTTTAGTTGATCGTTTCGAGTTATAGAAATTGCTCTACACACTTTTATCACATGCATTAACACATAAACATGATGCTCATGACATGTTTTAGTAAATGATTTACGGTGGGTGTTACACCCGCTAGGGGCAAAGCACCAAGAGTAATAGACGCAAATCCTACTGGCTTGAAGAAATTGAGTGCTCAAGCTTGCCAAAGTGATGCTCTCACACAATCCACTCTCTTTTCACTCAAAACCCTAGGGGAATCAAAGATTGGAGCAAAGGGGAGAGGAGAGGAGAGTCTTGAATGCTTGGGAGCTATTTTGACCGTGAGTTGGTTGCAATGAATGAGTGAGTGACGGTTAGAAGAGAGGAGAGAGCTATTTATACTCAAGGTAGAAATCCAACCGTTCAGATCTACGTCGAAAGTTCTGACATAGATCTTGGGATTTCTGGCCTATAAAAAACACTGTTCACTGCTAGGTCAAAGTCACAATGAGCTGGTCAATGTCAGAACTATCAACATACGTTGGGACTTCTAACAGTCGGGACTCTTGACGTACATTGGGACTTCTGACAAGAGCAGTCAATGAGCCAGTCAAGGTCCAGATGTTGGGACTCCTGACCTGAGTCAGGACTTCTGACAATCAGGAGTTCTGACTCATGTCAGGACTTCCGACAGCCACAGTCACCACGTAGGCTAAGTGACTGGGCATCGGGACTTCCGACCGTCGGGAGTTCCAATTTTTAATGGGACTTTCGACACCAAAAGTCTCAAAAAGATATTGTACGTGCTCATGAAGTGTAGAGTGTATCTCTTTTGATTTTATTTTTATGCTTGAGAACTCTATCTTCCTTAGACCAACTAAGTTTACATCTCTCTTTATAGTGCGGTGGATCCTAAACTCAAAATAATATTTAAAATCCTTGGAGAGCACTTTGAATTCGTCCGCCTTTACAACTTCAAGAATTGAGGGATACCATTTTATCTTTATCAACTCTTTGACTCTTTGATGGGACTAATAGCTGCGACATATCTTATTAAGATAACAGTAGTCCCTAATTTGGATGTCATCAATACACCAAAACCCACAAAGGGGGCAAATGCACTTTCAAGTGGTCAAGGCTTGGGATGACATGGAGATTGACAACGATCCCATGGAGGTCGACAACAATCTACAAGATATTATAGAGATTCATAATGATCCCATGGAGGTCGACTAGGATCTACATGGAGAATGATTAATTATGCAACCAATGATATACATATAAAGGCATTTTAACTTTTGCATAGTGTTGGCCTAATTAGTATCTGTATTTTAGCTTTAGGCATGCTTGTTAGCTTGGTAGTGTCCACCTACTTATTCGGTATGAATGTATGGAACTCAAGTTGGATTCCTTTCAATTCGAGAGTACTGGCATTGTGCTTTCCTTATGTTTTCTAAGTGTGCAGTTTGGCTTTCTTTCAATGTAAATCTGTGTGCCTTATTATTCACCATCGAACTCAAGTTGGCTTCCTTTCAATCTGAGTACTGGAATTGTGCTTTTCTTAGATTTCTAAGTGCGTAGTTTCGCTTTGTTTCAATGTCAAACATTAAGATTGTGTGCCTTAGTGTTCATCACTGTATCATACGGTGGTCTCCAATTAGTAATAGGACCCAGCTGCCCGTGATGGCACTATGCATTCACCGCCGCTTAGTTGTAAAATTTCCAATCCCACATTTGAACCCTCCTGCACGGAACTGATGAAAGTTCAATTACCACGTGGCGTAAAAGTTATGCAGAGAGCAAGCAACCCCTGCCCCAACTTCCCCCTAACCCTTCCCCTCCCCCGCCGCTGCCCCCTCCCTCTCCCACACACACATAGCTTTTCTTGCCCTCATTGCTGCTGTTCGTCATTGCTGCTCCTGCTCATCACCACTGCTCAGCTCTTGCTCCATGCTGATGCACATTGTCGGCTTGCTCGCACAGATCTATAGGCACATGAACTGCTGCTGTCGCTGGTGTTGCCACTCATGTTCACCACCGTGAGATCCAAAGGCAAGTGTAATAAGGCCTTACTTGCATTGTCATCCCTTCTCCTCGAAACTCATCTCCTTACTAATGTTTATTGATGCAATTCCATGGTAGGGTGCCCTCATCTCTTCGGCTGGTGGTGTCCTTCTAGATAAAGGAGGCCCACAACATGAGGAATGCAGTGGATAGCCTCTCAGATGATGTGCTTGCCGACATCTTTAGCTACCTCTCTGTTCGGTCCTTGTGTTGCTACAAGTGTGTCTGTCGCTCCTAGAGGCGCGTCATCTCTGACTCCTATCAATGTAAGAAGCTTTCACATACTGTCATCGGCTTCTTCTATGGCAGTTGGTGGAAGGGCAATCACCACTTCACTAGCATCACCGGTGAACCCTCCTTGTCCTTCGAGTCCTTCCCCCTTAAAAAAGTCCTAGTCTTAGATTATTGCAGTGGCCTCGTCCTTTACTGGTGTGCTAGGCCTGATGGATTATGTCACTATGTTGGTTGCAATCCAGCGACCAACAAATGGCATGTACTGTCGTGTAGCATCCGTTCTGTTGGTCAGGCTCGCTTAGGTTTTGAACCAACATCCTCGCACTTCCATGTGATTGAATTTGTTGAGGTGGAGGGTGCGTGTGTAGGTGTGGAGATCTACTCATCTAAAACTGCAGTATGGATCTTTAAGGAATCTGAATGGGGCGAGGGTAGTATTGTTCTACGTACAAAATCAAGAAGTGTTTTTCTTAATGGTTTTATGCACATGGTTGAGTACTCTGCAATAGTTGTTGTGGATATGGAGGGAAAAAACATGGAGGACAATTCGTAAACCTAGTGGTGCTTAAATGTCCATCCATCAAGCTCAGTGTTACATGTGTGTGTGTGTTGTGCTGATTTTTGCAATAGGTCTTGGCTTTTAGTGTGGATACTTGAAGACTATGGTACTGATAATTGGAATTTAAAGCATGTTGTGGACACGGAGGAATTGTTTGGACGCAAGAATATTAAAGTTGGTTGAGCTTTGTGATGAGGAGTACAGAGTGATTACAATTCACCTAGAATGGAATTTTATTTTCCTTATTGGAAAAGATAGAACATTGATTGCATATGACATGGACTGTAGAAAGATTCATGTCATCCATACCCGTGTCATCCGCTTTTGTAGATCAAGAGGGCATTTCCAAATGAACAGGCCTTACTATCTTCCTTATGTTCCCTTGTTCATGGAGTCATTAGCAGAGCGATAAAGGTGCATTTCCTACATTTTGTTGTCACGACAGTCTTTGTTTAGGTAGGCAGTTGTTTTCATTCTATGTATGTATTCCAATTTTGGCTTGTTAACTAAAAAATGGTATGTTCAATATTATTAATTATGCTGCTTTGTTCAGGTTGTGGATCAAAGATGAATAAGAGGGGTTCCATGGTGCATTGGCTACCAATCCGAAGGATGCACTAATTATATTCATTTTGCCTTGCAAGCACGAGTGCCACATATAAGGAGCACAGCTACGTCGTTTCGTTATGTAAGTCTATATAGATTAGTACCTTCAGTATGCTCTATGTACAACTTGTGTTAGGACATTAGTTGAGAAAGATGTTATGGTAGCGTCCAATGTTATTGTAAAAAGTACTCTTGTTTGTGAACAGGATTTATGGATGTAATAATTATATATATGTATGCTTTGTGTTCATCGAGCTATTAAGGGCCAGCTGAATTAGTAACTATTATGAAATGGGATGAAATTCTATCACTGTCGCTATAGATATGATGCGGCAAGGATCAAAAGTATATCATCGCCGAATCCTCTAGTAACTCGACACCAACTAAACGATCATCAAAGGCGGATCATGGTGCAAGGCGATGGTGACCATGACCTTTGTACTGGTGGATCATATGCTAAAGCGACGGTGGTGTTAACCTCTACACAAGCGTCTCAGTCATTGAACCGACAGTGAACCCGCACCATTGACAGTCGGGTCGATGTACAAGGCGACGGTGCTGGTGACCACTACACAGGCAGTTGATGTGCCCACACGATGGTTTTGATAGCCTCAACATAGTCAAATCATTTGTCAATGCGACAATGTTAGTGTACATCCACAGCCGGGTCATGCTCCAATGCAACTGAAGTAAGGACCTAATCATGGACGGATCATAAGCCAATCGGCGGTGTTAGTGTACACCGCAATCGGTCCCAGATGGCGATGGTGAAGGCTATGACCATCACTGTTGACATCTCACTGCCGAGGCCAAAATTGGACTACGATGTGGGTTACAACGCGGCTGTGAAAGGTGCGAGTGTAGCAGTGTAACAACAATATTTGTGGACTAATGTTTTTCATATGCGATGAAAGGTTAAGTTTAGTCCACAAAGTGAACGTGGGCTACATGAATGCTATGAAGATGAGATGGAATGAACATGAGATGCAGAAAGCTCAACAAGGAGAGATGGATGGAAGATGAGATGCAATGAGGTGAAAGACAAGTAAAGGCAAAGCCGCAAAGGTATATATAGGTTTTGTCTTTCATGGCCATAAGGTGATTAGAGAAGTAATAACGAAGGCGGTCACCTTAGGACATCCTCTTTGTTAATATAGAGGTGGCCTTTTGATGTGTATGCCTTCACTAATCGGATACATTGTCTCTAAAAATTGTTTTGTAGTAGTATAGCATTTTTAAAGTAACGATCGCTGTGAATAACTGCGAAAGCAAGCTACACCTTGGTCCAGAAAGAAATCATAATGTTCATCATGCAAGCAAAGGTGAAAGGAGGTGGCAGGTGCCATGATTTGAAGTTCAGAAATGCTATAGGACACCTATGTGTTTTGTTGTTTGTTGGCACATGAATTTTCTGGCCACTGGATGGGCATCATGTGTGTCTACCATTTTGTTTGGGTTGTTTCTCTTGTTTGGAGGGCCCACCGTGTTGGTACTATTGAAAAATTGGGAGTCGCACCAGTCCATTTCTGAGTGCATTTCCCCATTGTCTTCTTCCCCACGACGCTCTACCCCACGACGCGTGCCCAAGGAATAAAGCAGAGGCGATTTCATTGGTGCTACAGCGATTGCTCTGGTGAACTCACGCTTCCTCATCGTGGATTGCTGCCAAAGGTGTGTACTCGATCATGTTTGGTAATGTGGAGTAGATTTCATGGATCTGTATTGGGATGGAGATTTGGGTGGGGGATTTTGGATGTAGCCAGGCGGCGGGGATCAATGGGGTAGGGGACTCTACTTGGAGCTCGGTCATGCCGACGTGGGGAGCAGAGCGCATGCTGCTGTGTCCTATAGGGATGATGTGGGGAGCGAGAGTGCGAGCGGGGGCATCATAGTGGAGTCGACGATCCCATTCGTGCCGGTCCATGCCGAGGCCCATACTACCTGGCCACCTGCCTATACGGAGGTGGTGGCAGGATATGGGAGGACAGGTGCTGATGTAGATGCCATGGTACCTTCGTCCGCATCGACGACACCTACGCGTGCCGTGGGTGTCGTCGCTTCTTTGTGGCTGCAAAGACGCTTTGGTTCGTTTGCCAGCATTAGTTCAAGGTTGCATTCATTAGCGAGTGTAGACCCTGGTCCATGTGTTGTGGCCTTTTTGCATCTGGTGAAGCTATGAAGCTGATGATCTGTTGCTGAGGATTTGTTACTGCCTTCTCGCCGCATCATATGTCTAGTTGTTGTGGTCTTGGCTTGACGTTGACGACCGCCAACAGAGCATGGCTCGCTGGAGCAGTCATCTATGCCTGCTGCATTAGCTGCTTCTGGACATGGTACAGCCATTGCAGCCCCTGTACTTGATTGAATGATTCAGTTGGAACTAAGAGAGTGGTGAGAAATTGTGTTGACCTCGTCGAGTTGAGATGCAGAGAGAATTCAGCATATTGCGCAGACTGCAAGCAAATGACATGCTCGATTTTTAGTACTTATTGTCTGAAGATCTATTCTTGGTTCAGGATAGCCATTCTCATCTGCTCCCTCTCCATCTCTTGGTGAAGGTTCATGCTAATCTGCTTTTTTAACTGTGTCGTCTGTTCCATGAGAATTTGAGAATTAGTTACTTAGCTGGTGCTGCAAATTGGACTGCATCGGCCATTGCAATTTTAGAATTTTTAGAGAATTGTTCCAAAGGAATAAATGTTGTCATTCTCTAGCTAGCTAGGTAAATCAGCAACACCACATTGGCACATTATTATCTGTGTCCTTGTAGCCGCTTCTGTTTTATTTGCTACAATTTTGTACTCGTGGTGGTCTGAGGCTCGGAGATGTCACTAGATTTTATGTCTGGTAGTAGTCATTTTAATGCAACTTGTAAACTGAGTTTATGTTACTAAGTTCTTCTTACTTTCTAGTTTTGTATTGTGAATGCCAAAAGAAGCATATGTAGATTGTATCCATCGCCAAATTGTATAAAAAGTGAAGGTTTATGGTTAGCGCTGAATTTTGTATTCTGGTGTGTCATGACATGTCTATTGGTTCTAGTTGCAACAGATGTCATCCCTAGTAGTGGAATTGGGAGCTGAAGATGAAGCGAGTCAGCTTCAAACTAGAGCCGAGGGCCTGCTTGTTGCACCTCCCTCACTCTATACTAATAAAGATGTTGGGGAGGAACCGCTACTACTCATAGTTGTGCTTGCTGTGAAAATGTGAACTGAATTAAGAAATTTAGCCAAATTATACAGTTCAGAACTTTTGTGCTTATTTTTTCATTCTGGTATGTTAATGTGCATTACTGAAATTGGGATCTTGATCAAGCAAAGAATTGATTTGCATGTTATTTTTTAATGAAATGGCGGGAGCTCTGCCTTTCAATTAAGAAGAGAGCAAATAAAGTTAATTATAGGAGTGCTAAAATGTATATGTTCTTTGCAGCATTGTAATTTTCAACATCGAAGAAATCTGTCCAAAATTTAGAATGCTTGCATGCTTTCTCTTTTGTGGAGAAGGAAAAGAGAGATGTAATAAGCCTGGCATTAATTATAGTTCTTGGCCAGCAGTTGCCCCAATCAAAATATGGGTATGGGTCTCAACATAGTTGAGTCTAGTATGGTTAGCGAATTTTCAAATAAATAAGTGTGCTACAGTAGTTGGAGTTTGCAATCCTATCATGCTCTTAATAAGAAACCATAGGAAAAAAAACTTTAGTCGTGAGTTTGGGGTTTTGCATAAAAGAAGTTGATATAACATTTTAAGTTTTTGACTAAGTAGAACCTGAAAATAACTTGTGCTTGCTAGGAACATCCAAAGGAACTAGGTTGGACTTTGAGATGCACCAATCCTACGCCCATCCTTTTGCGTTGTTGTTGTTGTTGTGCTTAGAGTTGGGCTATGGTGTGTGTTCTATTCATGTGTTGTGCAGCATGCTCGTGCTCTTGGGTGAGTTCCCCGGGGCGCAAAGTTTTCTTATCAGCATTTACTTCAATTTTGAACTTGGTGCAAATTTCTTTAATTTCTTCTTGTGACGAAGCCTTTTTGGTGTTGTTTCTGGATAGTACATGGATGGAGGAAAAAATGGGGCCAGTGTCATAGTGGTCACTTGCTTCATCCTCATCATAGCTTTACTTTTATACTATTATCTACAGCTAATTGTGCTTTCACTTTTAGTTATTAGTTCCGTGACTCCAATGCCATATTTCGATGACTCCAGTGCTATGGATATCGTGTAAATTGTTAGATCTTTGTTGCAATTTTGGAGTCATCATTTATCATACCTATTTAGATCTGTAGGCAATTTAGTACAACTTGGCATTAGTTAGCTTTGTTTATGTTACATGATCTGGCTTAGGATTTTGATAATGTAGTACTAAGTTTCTGAACTACACAGTCTGAATTACATGGTCTGTTTCATGATTTTTCCATCTTAAAAAGGCTCAAAGAGAAAACTAAAAATTTTTAGGTTGTAGTTCTATACGACTTATGTATGTATGGGGATAATAGTTAGAAATGTGATCTCTGACTATGTTGCTTCTGATTGTCATTATGTGTCACTTCTGAAGGTTGTGGGAACTCCAAGTTACATGTGCCCTGAACTTTTTACTGACATTCCATATGGTCCCTTGGTAAGATTGTATACATCAATTTTCAGTTGCATCTATTCTTCTCAACATTGGGTGTCTGTCATCTAGGCTAAACTCCTGCAATGTCCATTCTCCAGTTGCTGCATTTATGAGATGACTGCTTTTAGGCCTGCATTCAAAGCATTTGTGATTGCATCTCATGATGAAATCTAGTTTTATCATAACCTATACCTTAATTGATGATTTTTGAATCTTACAAGATATGCAAGCACTGATAAATAAGATTAACAAGTCTATTGTAGCTCCTCTACAAACTAATACTCTAGTTCATTATAAGTCATTGGCCAATACAAATCATTGTTAGTCATTGGCAAATATACAGTTATAGTGCTCTGTTCATGTTAATCTCCCCTGCTCATGAAAACCAAACAAAAATATTAAGTTAATTAATTGCAATTAGCAATAATACAAATTGCAAGTATTGAGCACTACAATTGTAGTTCTGAGCATATGCAATGTTTGAAAATTTAATTACCTCATGAGTATAATTGGCACTTACAATGTTTGAAGCAAATTTGTAGCAACTTTTAATTATAATTTTCAAAGCCCTTGAAGAACCAAGCTACATATCAAAAGACAAATTGATTATCTTACAGATGGGTTCTGAAGAGGAGAGTTGATGTGTCTTCTCTGTTTGTTCCTAGTGTCTCCTAGTCCTAGATTTTTGTATCTCAATGGATGAATATATGCTACACCTCCAAGGTTCTGTTAAGTCCTGCCTGTTATGTTTGATTTCATATGGAACAGATAAGAGGTTTATCATGTGTGGTACTGTGGGTTTGTTTTCTTTTGTTGGGGCTCTCTTACCCCCTTTTTCATCTTCTTGATATAAAGATGCATAACTCTTTTGTGTGGTTGAGAAAAAATATATCGTGATCTATCCATTAAAAAATAGGGGAAAAGAGCACTACACGTAAAGCAATGTTATGCATAAATCTTCTATTTGTCACACTGATGCAAACCTGAAATCTACAGTACAAATAGGAATAGATGAGGCTAGTTCACTCTAACCTGAAAGATTGGGTCGGATTGTTCTTAACATGGAAGCACAAAATCATATACACTATTTTTGCCTCCTCATGTTCTCGTTTTTCTGTTAGTTGATCTATATATTCTGCAAGTATACACTATTTGCCTATTTAACTTTTAATTTGTGTTCTTTTTATGCATAAATGTTTGAACATGTGTATTTTGTCAACAAGCATAGTGGTTCTGCAAACTACCATGTGAAGGGTCGAGATGGCAGACTAGAGGGGGGTGAATAGTCTTTTCTAAAAATAATTGCGTCGGCTAACCGAAACAAGTGCGGAATTAAAATGATCGGTCTAGCCAAGACTACACCCCTCTAGCTACACAAACTAAGCAATGTGACTAACATGGTTACACAAATCAAATTAGCCACGCAAGGGAGCTACTTCTATGCTACATAAGCAAGAAGGTAACCAGCAAGCTACACAAGCTAACTAATTACAAAAGCAACAACACAAGCTCAATGTATATGAAAATAATCATAAGCTTGTGTAACGAGGATGCAAACCAATGGGAAGAACAAGGTTGACATGATAATTTTTCTCCCGAGGTTCACATGTTTGCCAACACGCTAGTCCCTGTTGTGTCGACCACTCACTTGGTGGTTTGACGGCTAATTGGCATCACCCGTCAAGCCCGCACGTCGGGCGCCGCAAGAACCTACCCTAGAAGTGAGGGTAGCTCAATGACACGCTTTACTAAAGTTGCTCTTCGTGGCTCCCGCGGGGCGAGCACAATGCCCCTCACAAAGCACTTCTCCAGAGCACCGCACAAGCTTCTTGCGGGCTTCGATGGAGACCACCACCAAGCCATCTAGGAGGTGGCAACCTCCAAGAGTAACAAGAACCACTAGCTTGTAACTCGATCACCTAGTGCCACTCGATGCAACCTCATGATGCAATCACACTAGAATCGCTCTCTCACACAATTGAATGATCACTATCAAGTATGTGTGAGATGGAGGGCTCCCAAGCACTACTACACAAGCCACCAAGGCTCTAGTGTGCTCAGCTCTTCCAAACTCTCGGCCAAAGGCTAACCACAGCTCCTATTTATAACCCCCACGAACAAATAGAGCCGTTACCCCTTCACTGGGCATTTTTTGGGTCGACCGGACACAGCACCGGACGCACCGATCGTGAATACCAGACATGTCCGGTCGCTATACCGGACGTGTCCGGTAGCTGCCAGACAGCCACGTGTCCCACTGTTGCCTCCAATGGCTCTCTGACAAGACGACCGGACGCTCAGCACCGAAATGACCGGACGCTTAGTTGTTGTGTCCGATCGAGTCCAGTAAGCCTCTAGGGCCAACCGGACGCGTCTATTAGAAGCTGACCAGACGCTGAGCCTCAGCGTCCGATCGAGTATAGTAAGCACCCATGGACGATCAGACATGTTCGGTCACACCGGACCGGACGCTGCCAGCATCCAATCAACTATTCCACCAAACACCGATTTGCTGATTCACACCGAACGCGTCCGGTGTGGCGACCGGACGCGTCTGGTCACTGAGTACATCGCCAAATATCAGATGTGTCCGGTCACCATACCGGACGCGTCTGGTAGCTTTGTCACCAGCGTGACTAACTCGTTTTCAACTTTATCTTCTTCACCCTTGCTCAAATGTGCAAACCATCAAGTGTATCACCTTGTACACATGTGTTAGCATATTTTCACAAACATTTTCAAGGGTGTTAGCCACTGAACTTGCCACGCCACTCGATCCTAGTGACGATGCAAAGTTAGATCACTCGAGTGGCACTAGATGACCGATATGCAAACAAGTTTGCCCCTCCTGATAGTACGGCCATCTATCCTAAACCCAGCCACAAACTTCTCTACACACCTATGACTAGTGAAATGAAATGCCCTAGGTTATACCTTTGCCTTGCGCATTCCATTCCATCTCCTCCAATGTCGATGCAACACATGCACCAACACGATCAATAATGATATGATCCACTTCATATCAGTGATCATATTGGTTCATCGATCTTGACTTCACTTGCTTTTCACTGTTGTCTTTGTCCATCGGCGCCAAGTCTTGCTCAAGCTTCATCGGCACGTGGTCCATCGCTCCAAAGCCTCTGACTTGCCCTTCACGCTTGCAACCGGTCCATCAAGCCAAGTCTTGTCTTGATCTTCTCCACCTTTGATCATATGACTCAATGTCATGTCTCATGTGCAATGAGCTCCTTCATCTTCACATGTGTGAGCTTTGCAACATCTCCAAGCCATTTTCACCTTCATGGCATATGTTGCTCACACACATGTACCTGTGGACTAATTACCTGTGTATCTCACATAAACACAATTAGTCCACCTAGGTTGTCACTCAATTACCAAAACCACACAAGGACCTTTCAATCTCCCCCTTTTTGGTAATTGATGACAACTCTACAAAGATATGGAATTTAAGCTCTTTTGGATTCATGTTGCTTGCCCAAGCAATTTTACCATGTGAAAATGATTTTGGACAAGTATCACAAACCCGAGATGGTAGCATTAGCTCCCCCTACATATGTGCTAGAGTGTTTGATTTGAAGGTCGCACATATGCATAGATTAAAATTATAGGAGAGTAATTACTACAAAATGATGCTAAGGTGTATAGAATAAACCTTTGAAGCGTGTACCAATCGGAGTTGCACCTTTAAGTTCATCCTTAGCACCATGGTTAGCTAGATATCACTTGGACATAAAAGCACTAGATATCTCATGAGATCAACATTAAAAGCAAGGTACTAGCATTACTTTGAAAAGCATACCAAGTGTCTAGCTATCATCCTATGCATGCTAGTTATCAAATTATCATTCAAGTTCTACAACTAGCATACACCACACAAGCATGCATATTGAATTTTAAAGCTTATGTAATGCAAGCAAGCACATGAATATGCACATTTCAAATGCAATCAATCCAAGTTCATGAACTTGCTCCCCCTACTTGTGTGCTTCTCCTGTTCAAGAATTTTGATCCATCTCTTTTCTTCAATGTTACTCCCTCTTTGTCCATATCCATGTCCAACCTATACTTCTTTGAGCTTTTATATCTTATCTCTCCCCCTTGTATAATCTCAATCTCAAAGCTTTCATATCTTTGTACAATCTCTCCCCCTTTGTCATCAATTTCCATAAAAGGTGTGCTTTTCATTGATGCAAAGGTATGTATTTGGGGTAGATGGTTGAGGCTTGAATCTTGCATTTTTTATGGACATCACTTGTTTGTTGGAATGACACCACTTGTAGATACCACTTGTAACTTGTACCCCTTGTATCTTGTGTAGGGCTTCTTGAGATACTACACATAGGATCTTTGATCTTGATATCAATTTGTGGGACACCTCCCCCTATGTGATAGCATGGGTCATCCATTTGATACACTTGAGCTCTTGTAGGTGAGGGATGCATTCTTCATTTGATGATCACTTAAAGTTGAGGATCACTTGTGGAACCATTTTCTTGCATGATTGATATTATGTGTAGATGTGATATCACTTGAAAGAATCTTCTAGTATGGAACCATTTGTTGGATTTTTCAATATAAACCATTTCTTGAACATTTGCTATCTTCATGAGTACCACTTATAGGATATCACTTGTGAGTTAATCTAGACATCATTTGTAGATTCTTGATAAAATACTTGAGTCTAGATACCATTTGAAGCAAATAAACTAGATATCCATTTGTATTGTTGTCTTGTGCTTGTACTCTTATCACTATCATGAGCTTCTATGATTGACTTGAACTAAATTGATTTGCCTAAGCTTTCAAGTCTGGTTTGAACCAATGACAAGCTTCTTCACACCTCTTGCAAGGGTTATCTTGCCAATGTTGTACTTGTAACTTGTTAGCAATCCAAATTGAGTCCAGTACTTGGGTTCACTAGCTCATGAATAAATTCATGTACTAACCACTAGATCAAGTAATCATTCAAGCAATAGTGGTAGCCTATGAATTTAAGCATTTTATTTGTTATGCATGATCCTATGAAGCATATACTATATGCACTAACCGCATACTAGTAAGGGATAAAATGATCATGCACATTACAATGATACCTTTGCTATGTTGGAGTAGAGGATAGTCATATAGATTCTAATTCATTACTCCAATAGCAATGTGAAGTCCAATTATAAGCTTGGTGAAGACTAATAGATACCATGTTGAATTTCATTCTTCACCCATATGAAATGAATATCACTTATGATCAAGTGCATTTTCTTGTTGTGGTTGGCTTGCTTTATCTTTTGATCTTTGCTTGCATGAGAGCATCAATTTGACAATACCACACTTGAAATATCATGACTAGCTCTCTGTTGGGTGTTACTTGCTTTTCTTGATCAACCCTTTTGATTGCTTCAACTAAGCATCTCAAATATTCCTCGGATCACCACTTCCATGTTAGCCTTCCAAGTACCACACTTGGTTCACCTACACAGGCGGCAAGCCCCTACACTAGGGAGAAGTGACCTCTCTCCAAGAACCATTCTTGATACTCACTTGAAATGACTTGATTGATTGATCCAAGTGATGGACTTAACTTGGTGAGTAACCTTGATTCCTTCTTTAAGTCATTTTCTTTCTACCAAATGATTTCCAATAGTCACTAGAACTTAAACTTTAACTTCATCTTGAGTTTGATCTTGATCTTCCAATTTGAGTACCAAATGTGTGCAAAGTACACTCCACAATCAAATAGCCTTGTACTCTTTGCTTGGCATGCTTCTAGATCATCTCAAAACCAAACTTAGGTACCTCAAACACTTGTAAACATGTTTCCAACTTGAGGACCTTTCAATCAAAGTGACTCTAGATCATTTCAACATTTGTCACTTTTCTGACAGATTTTGTACCCTTCAAAGAAATAAGCATATCTCCCAAAGTACAAATCTAAATACCACTAAATTTGTTGGAGGTGTGCAATACTAAGTTATCTAGCAGCTGTAAAAATTTGAGCTCCATTTGACTTCTAGATTGCTACTATATTTTAATTCTTCCACCACTGCTATATGCTGAAAACTGCTGCACTATAGCTGACAAGATCCACTCCAAAACTGAAGCATTTCTTATCCAATTCTCATGAAAATTTTACAGCATCTTATACTATAAGTCTAGAGCATGTACACCAATTTTCATGCCAATCCAATAAGTGTTAATTTCTCAAACATGGCTAAGATCACAGCTCACTCAGATTTTTAATATAGGACATATTTCAATCACTTGAGCTATACTTCATCAAATATGAATCAAACTTGAAATTAAATCATTTGAATACGTTCACAAGACATAAATCCATTCAAACCACTTACTAAATGTTATCTTATGAACTTATCCAACACAAATCAATCCAAACTTGACTACTAATCAATTATCCATTCAAACATCTCATAGCAAGCAACATTGCATATTTATCCAATTCAATCAACTCATATGCACCCAAATGAAATGATCAACAAGAGATATACCTTGGTTAGCTCATGATCATCCAACTAGCAAGCTTCAACTCAATTATTTGCAAGTCATCAAATATATCTAATGAATTACCAACAACTTGAATTATAACACTTGGATATTGATAGCACTTGGACTTCACTCAATTTTCACTTGGCATTGGGTTTGGATGTGCACTAAGCTTCATAATTTGATTCAACATTTGATGAACAATGTGAGATCAATTGAATCAAGTCTCCAATGCCGATGGTACCTACAAACAATCATCCACTTTTTGATGGTACCCAAACAAGTTTGGGTCCTCTTAAGTTAGGAGCAACATACTTAGGCATAGCCTTAGTATGAATAGTGGGATGTTTTGCAATTGCAATCAATGAGGTACCATTGCCATCCTTCCTAAGCATAGAATCATCATCAATTGAAATAGGCTTAGAAATATCACCTAGGGGACATAAATGTGCCATGTGTCCACTTTCCCGGCATGAGTAGCACTTTCTCTTTGCTTGACCCTTCTCTTCTTTGCTCATGTGGTGCATCTCATTGCCTTGCCTCTCATGGATTGCTTGAGCCTTCTTCTCAAGCTTGGTAGGACACTTAGAGGCAAAGTGTCCTATATTTCCACACTTGAAGCACTTGATGTGAGCATAATCTTTCTTATCATCTTCATTCTTGCTCATCATCTTGGCATCTTGAGTTTGCTTTGGATGCCTTGCCTTTCCACCCCTTCTTGTTTTCTTCTTCTTTATCATCAAATCACCACCATATTCATGGTTGATCTTGATTTGAACTTGGGGTATCTTCTTTTGCTCAACGTGTGGCTTTGGTTGAGGCTTCACTTGTTGCTTCACCAATTGCTTAGTTAGGCACATTGAGGTAAGATGACCCCAAGTGCGGCACTTGAAGCACTTGACATGCTTGAGCCTCTCTTCTTCTTTTATCTTCTTGAGCTTCTCAATGTTAGGGCAACCATTTGCAAGGTGTCCCGCTTCATAACACCGGTAGCACATGGTATGAGAAAGCTTTCTTTGTTGTAGCTTCTTCATCTTTCTTTCTCTCTTTCTTTCGCCCTTTGTTATCTTCTTCTTGAAGCCAAGGCCATACTTGTCACCATAGTTTCTTTGAGTCTTCAACATGTGCTCAAAGGTGACTTTTGAGTTGTAGCACCTCTCTAACTTGTTGCTCAATTTCTTCACTTGTTCACAAGACATAGAAGTAGAACAAGCATCTATATGTGAAGAGCATGGCATATCTAATAAATCATCACAAGAGGTGGATACATGCTTCTTGCCTACATCACAAGGGTTAGCAATAATATGTGATTGATCAATTGACCCATGTGATGAACTCTCATTATTTTTAAGTTTCTTGGTAAACATTTTAATGAGAGAAGCATGTTGTTCTAATAATTCATCATGAGATGCAAGTAGTGTCTCATGATTCAATTTAAGCTCATCATGTGAAGATTTGTAAGCATCAAGTAAGTCTTTATGTTCTTCACAAGAGTTCTTTAGAAATGAGTTTTCATTTTCTAATTTCAATGTTTTAGCTTTCTCATTTTCTAAAGACATGGTCATGCTAGCAAGTCTACTAACAAGCTCATCATATGAATCAACGTTGATCAACCACATTATCAATTGATACCTTGGTGTCACCTTGTGACAAGAAACAATGCGGTGTAGTTGGAGAGCATGTAGTAGCATCTTTATCATGGCTTGAGCATGAATCATTTTCACCATCAAGTGTGCATGGGGTAGCATCATCACTTGCAACACTTGTGGCATCATCATCAACCTTGTCAAGTGAACTTGTAGTGGATCGATCATCATCATCATCACTTGACCATGAGGTAGAGCAATCTTCCACAATCACCAAATTGTGGTTATGCTCAACACACTCATGTGCCTCCTCCTTTGGCTCATCATCATTATCGGAGACTGTCCCATATTTTTCATTGAGATAACTCCAAATCTCATGGGCGGTCTTCATGTCCATGATCTCTCCAAATATGTAATCATGCAAAGATCTATACATGATGTTAGTAGCATGGATGTCGAGATCTAGGCATTTCTCTTGTGCTTGAGTTAGATTATCTTCATCCAACACATGAGAAAAGCCTACATCTACCATCCACCACATTTGAGGGCATACATACTTAAAATTACATATCATCTAATTTTTCCATCGTGCAAAGTGTGTGCCATCAAAAATGTATGGACAATCATCTAGCCCATTAGACGCCATCCTCTCGGGTCAGTGAAGACCACAAATGAGAGACCTGACTCTGATACCACTTGAAGGGTTGAGATGGTGGACTAGAGGGGGGTGAATAGTCTTTTCTAAAATTAATCGTGTCGGCTAACAGAAACAAGTACAAAATTAAAATGATCGGTCTAGCCAAGACTACATCCCTCTATCTATGTTCTCTAGCACCTTCCAAAGATACTAATTAAGCAACAAAGGTGCTAGGCTAGCTAGAGCTCACCTAACCAATTCTAGGAGCAAGGTCACACAAACCTATGTCACTAGTACTTTAAGCAACAAGGGAGCTCCTACACATGCTAGTAAGCAAAAGCACAAAGCCACCTATGCTCACTAGCAATGCTCAATAACAAGGCAACCAATGCCAAATTAGAGAGCGCAATTACTTAGCTACACAAACTAAGCAATGTGACTAACAAGGTTACACAAACCAAATTAGCCATGCAAGGGAGCTACTTCTATGCTACACAAGCAAGAAGGTAACTAGCAAGCTACACAAACTAACTAATTACAAAAGCAACAACACAAGCTCAATGTATATGAAAATAATCACAAGCTTGTGTAATGGGGATGCAAACCAATGGGAAGAACAAGGTTGACACGATGATTTTTCTCCCGAGGTTCATGTGTTTGCCAACACGCTAGTCCCCGTTGTGTCAACCGCTCACTTGGTGGTTCAGCGGCTAATTAGCATCACCCGCCAAGCCTGCACGTCGGGCACCGCAAGAACCTACCCCGGAAGTGAGGGTAGCTCAATGACATGCTTTACTAAAGTTGCTCTTCGCGGCTCCCGCGGGGCGAGCACAATGCCCCTCACAAAAGCACTTCTCTGGAGCACTGCACAAGCTTCTTGTGGGCTTCGACAGAGACCACCACCAAGCCATCTAGGAGGTGGCAACCTCCAAGAGTAACAAGCACCACCGGCTTGCAACTCGATCACCTAGTGCCACTCAATGCAACCTCATGATGCAATCGCACTAGAATCGCTCTCTCACATAATCGAATGATCACTATCAAGTATGTGTGAGATGGAGGGCTCCCAAGCACTACTATACAAGCCACCAAGGCTCTAGTGTGCTCAGTTCTTCCAAGCTCTCGGCCAAAGGCCGACCACAGCTCCTATTTATAACTCCACAAACAAATAGAGCCATTACCCCTTCACTGGGCGTTTTTCGGGTCGATCGGACGTAGCACCGGATGCTGCACCGGACGCACCGATCGTGAATACCGGACGTGTCTGATCACTATACTGGACGTGTTCGGTCGCTATACCAGACGTGTTCGGTAGCTGCCAGACAGCCATGTGTCCCACTGTTGCCTCCAATGGCTCTCTGACAAGATGACCGGATGCTCAGCACCAAAACGACCAGACGCTCAGCCACTGTGTCCGGTCAAGTCTAGTAAGCCTCTAGGGTCGACCGGATGCGTCTGTTAGAAGCTGACCGGATGCTGAGCCTCAGCGTTCGGTCGAGTACAGTAAGCACCCACGGACGACCGGACGCGCCCGGTCACACCGGACCGGACGCTGCCAGCGTCCGATCAACTATTCCACCGAACACCGATTTGCTGATTCACACTGGACGCGTTCGGTGTGGTGACCGAACATGTCCGGTCGCTGAGTACGTCGCCAAATATCGGACGTGTCCGGTCACCATACCGAACGTGTCCGGTAGCTCTATCACCAGCGCGACTAACTTGTTTTCAACTCTATCTTCTTCATCCTTGCTCAAATGTGCCAACCACCAAGTGTATCACCTTGTGCACATGTGTTAGCATAGTTTTACAAACATTTTCAAGGGTGTTAGCCACTCAACTTGCCACGCCACTCGATCCTAGCGATGATGCAAAGTTAGATCAATCGAGTGGCACTAGATGACCGATATGCAAACAAGTTTGTCCCTCCTAATAGTATGGCCATCTATCCTAAACCCAGTCATAAACTTCTCTACACACCTATGACCAGTGAAATGAAATGCCCTAGGTTATACCTTTGCCTTGCGCATTCCATTCCATCTCCTCCAATATCGATGCAACACATGCACCAACACGATCAACAATGATATGATCCACTTCATATCATCACGTGATCATGTTGGTTCATCGATCTTGACTTCACTTGCTTTTCACCATTGCCTTCGTCCATCGGTGCCAAGTCTTGCTCAAGCTTCACCGGCACGCGGTCCATCGCTCCAAAGCCTCTGACTTGCCCTTCACGCTTGCAACCGGTCTATCAAGTCAAGTCTTGTCTTGATCTTCTCTACCTTTGATCACATGACTCAATGTCATGTCTCATGTGCAATGAGCTCCTTCATCTTCACATGTGTGAGCTTTGCAACATCTCCAAGCCATTTTCACCTTCATGGCATATGTTGCTCACACATATGTACCTATGGACTAATTACCTGTGTATCTCATATAAACACAATTAGTCCACCTAGGTTGTCACTCAATTACCAAAACCACACAAGGACCTTTCACCATGCTCATAGCCGCTTCTATTCTGGAGCTCACCTTCTAGGGTGTCAAATGGGGCTATGCCTTAAGCTTCACATTCTCCTTCCTATTCACCTGTGAGATGCCTGGGCTATGATCCAATGTGCAATGCCTATGAGATGGCTATGGTATGGATGTCGAACCAACTTGCCCAGAACAAGACACAAGAGCTCATCCTAAACTACATTAATCAGGTGTGCTTAACTGGTTGTACCACTTAGTACTTGTGGGGGTATGGCCCCAGTATCCACAAGACAAGACATGGGCCGCATCATCAGAGGTGGCCCAGCTCATAAGATCAAGGCATGCATGGCGCTGCTCGGCGTGCACCGCAACATATTGTATAGTACCAAATAGGCTACTTTCCTTGTAACCCTACCCCTCTAGAGTATATAAGGAGAGGTAGGGGTTCCCTAGCGGACATGCTACATCAAGATACATACATATGCGGTCATGCAATATCAGACGATAGCTAATACAAACCAACAGACCACAGGAGTAGGGTATTACATCATACTGACAGCCTAAACCAATCTAACTCATGTGTCTCTATTGCCTTCTTGTTCTTGATCTCATGCTCCTCTATCGATCAATCTACCTTCATGGGATACCCCTCGGAGGACTACCGATGATATTCTATCGACAGTTGGTGCGCCAGGTAGGGGTTGTGCGTGCTGTTTCCTTGTCGAACAAGATGGCTTTTTCCGAAGGCTCTTCATTCCTTCCGCAGCCCGGCCAGATCTTCATGGTTGGATCCATCTCATGGGTCATCAACACTGACGGAGTCACAGAGCTCCTCGAGCCAGTGTAGATCGTTTCTACGCCAACCACCCCACGCCTGCAACTATAGATCCAATCTTGGAACCACTTCTGAGGTCGCCTTCATCAACGACCCACCGTCCGCTTCCTCGCTACCAAAGGAGGCAGATCAACAATGACGATCTGATTGAATCCATCGATCGGGTCGGTCTGAAGCTCGCCGATTTCCTCTCCATCGCCGAATCGGCCCTGGATAGTTTGGTTTAGTATCGACCACCCTCTGATCTAGATCTATTGGAGGCTGCTCAAAAAACTCCAAGAGTTGTGGCTCTACCCTTCGGGTTCACCAACGTCGCCACTGCTTACCAACATGCCCTGAGGGGCAGATTTGCTGACTAGGTTGAAGACATCCATCCTCTCGCCGACTAGATAACGCCATATGTTGCCAACCAGACTTTCTGTCTAAAGCTAAGTCATGCTTTAATATTCTTCTAAATATTCTCCAATCTCCGTATATTGCCATAATGTTTCTTTGAACTATTTTCTCCATGTTTGCTCTCCAAACGATTTTCCGAACCCCCGAAAAGTCGCATTGATGCTCGGACGCCTCCAGAGATGGCCCTATCTCTGGCTCCTCCCTACATGTGCTTTGGGCTCTGCGCTCTGCGTTATGGGTGGTTGGCAGCGGCTCCTTGGTCATGCATGTTCCTCCTATACGTGCACGGGCTCCATGCTCCGCATTATGGTTAATAGGCCAGCTAGGGCTAGAGACTCAGCTACACACTAACTGTTCAGGCGGTTTATATTAAATGCATCTTCGCTCCAACTGATCGCCAAGCTACATACACTATTTTTTCTCTGGAGTTCATATACTTTTTCATCATGTACTACCCGTTCTACATGTTTGTATTACAGGGTCATCGTCCAGGTGATCGGACCACCTGGTGCTCGAACTTCTCCACTGATCAACTGGTTGGACCGCTTGGTTCATCGACTTCATCGCTCACCAGTTGATCAGATTGTTCGCCGATCGTTTCTAGTCAATGCTCACTTTGCCATTGACTAGTTGACCAGAATGTTTGTCGCTCATGCTTCATCGCCAGCTACGTCGGTTACTCCTCGGCCCTTGGATTCTTCGTGCTTGAGGACTAAGTGGGCACACTTCACTGCATGGATGTCGCCAGCTATGTCGGTGCTCAGACCTCACTAGATTCACCGAGAACTCCTCGGTACTCGGACATCACCAGCTACGCCGGGTACTCCTCGGTGCTCGAACATCGCCAGTGATGTCGGGGACTCCTCGGTGCTCGGTCATCGGTAGCGACGCCAGGGACTCCTCGCTCCTCGGTGCTTGGTCATCGCCAGCGATGTCGGGGACTCTTCGCTCCTCAGTGCTCGGACATCGCCAGCTATGCCGGGGACTCCTCGCTCCTTGGTGCTTGGTCATCGCCAGCAACGTAGGGGACTCCTCGCTCCTCGGTGCTCGGTCATCGCCAGCGATGCTAGGGGCTCCTCGCTCCTCGGTGTTCGATCATCGCCAGTGATGCTGGGGGCTCCTCACTCCTTGGTGCTCGGTCATCGCCGGGGACTCCTCGCTCCTCGGTGCTCGGTCATCGTCAGCGACGCCAGGGACTCCTTGTTCCTCGATGCTCGGTCATCGCCAATGACGTTGAGGACTCCTCGCTCCTTGGTGCTAGGACATCGCCAGCCACGCCAAGGACTCCTCGCTCCTCGGTGCTCGAACATTGCCAGCTACGCTAGGGACTCCTCGGTGCTTAGACATCGCCAGCGACGCCAGAGACTCCTCGCTCCTCAGTGCTCGGACATCGCCAGCGACGCTAGGGACTCCTCGCTCCTTGGTGCTCAGTCATCGCCAATGACGTCGGGGACTCCTCGCTCCTCGGTGCTTGGACATCGCCAGCGACACTGAGAACTCCTCACTGCTCGGACCTCGCCAGCTTCGCCGAGGACTCCTCGGTGCTCGGTCATCGCCAGCGACACCGAGGACTCCTCGCTCCTTGGTGCTCGGATATCGCTAGCGACGCCGGGGACTCCTCGCTCCTCGGTGCTCGGACATCACCAGCAACATCGGGACTCCTTACTCCTTGGTGCTCGGACATCGTCAGCTATGCCAGGGACTCCTCGGTGCTCGGATCTTGCTACGTCTCATCGATGTGCTATCAAGCTGCTCTATGCTGTTCGTATCAGGGTGCTGATCTTGGGCAGCACATCTGGGGTCTTGATATGCGCATGTCAGACGACGTCGACAAGCTTTTAGACTTCTTTGACCCTACTACAAGATTCATTCTTCATCTTCCAGTAGGCTCGGGGACTAAGTGGGCACACTTCACCTTGCGGTGAATGTGCTTGTTCTCATCTCGAGGCTACGTCTGGGGACTGGCTGCCTGCTCGGCTGGTCTTCTACTTTCTAACCCTGGCACCACATGACTACGTCACCTACTGTTAGGCTCGGGGACTAGCTGTGGGGGTATGCCCCCGGTATCCACAAGACAAGACATGGGCTGCACCATCAGAGGTGGCCCAGCCCACAAGATCAAGGCGTGCACGGCGCTACTCGATATTGTATAGTACCAAATATGCTACTTTACTTGTAACCCTACCCCTCTAGAGTATATAAGGAGAGGTAGGGGTCTCCTAGCGGACAGGCTACATCAAGATACATACATATGCGGTCACGCAATATCAGACGATAGCTAATATAAACCAACAGACCACAGGAGTAGAGTATTACGTCATACTGACGGCCTGAACCTATCTAACTCATGTGTCTCCGTTGCCTTCTTGTTCTTGATCTCGTGCTCCTCTATTGATAAATCTACTTCGTGGGATACCCCTCAGAGGACTACCGACAATATTCTGTCGACAGTACTCTACTTTGTTAACTATTTCATTATAACAGGTGAAGGACAAGCTGCCTAGTGCATCATTGGATTCACAACTATGGATACCCTAGCACCTCGTGACCTCCTCTGGTAAACTATGCACCGCTAAGCTCCTGATCTTGGCTCTCACGATTCTTAATCTTTGTGCATAGCGTTTAGACCATTTGTAATTCAAATATTTGTTCTTTGTTTGTTGTGATTTTTGTTAGCACAAATCATATTTTTGTCCTGGTCCTTTCATAGAAAAAAAATTGTCTGTTGTAATTTGTGCTAACACACCTTATCCTTTGTTTATTGTGATTTGTGCCAACACACACCACATTTTTATCCTTGTCCTTTCATAGAAAAAATTATTTCTTGTGATTTGTGCTAACACATCTTTTCCTTTGTTTATTGTAGTTTGTTAATTATGATTTGTGCCAGCACACACCACATTTTGTGATTCTATTTTATTGTGATTTGTGCCAATACAGACCCCACAATCTAAGCTCGTCCTTGCTGCTAGCCTCTATGACAAGTTTGTCATGCGCAAGGGATTCCGCAAGATGGCCAAGGTGTTAAAGAACATGGTATAGAACAACTCCATCCCATGCTCAATCTTTTACGTAGTTTGGGGCCTCTGGTGTAGTTCTAGATGAAGCTGACTTGAGTATAGAATGCAATTTTACCTTACTATATATCAGAAAATTTAGGAAGCATTTCTGGATTTTTAGGGCACAACAAGAAAAACCTGATATGTTTTTCCTCATCTTGTGTGCTATGGTACGCCTTGAGATATAGGCCTCAATGGCACCACAGAACATATAGATGGTGTTTGATTATGCACCAGTGGGCTTTTCTAGTTGAGGCTTTTCTATATGCACATTTCTCTAAACAACGAACCATATATATGATGTTGAAAAATTGTGATATGTGGCAACACATACCCCACAAACTCAGCTCCTCCTCCTTTTAAATATTCTCTCTCGCGTGTGGGTCAGGCCACTGTTGGCCTGGACTTGGACCTATGGCTGGCTCTCTTCCTCCCCACCCACCCACACACTCTCTCACAGTCTCTCTCTATCTCCCTGTCCTAGCAGCAGCTAGTTAGTGGATAACTAGAGCTCTATCCTCTCATCACTATTTATGCATCTATTGTAAGATGGGGCTTATCATGTGATCTGTTTGCGTTGGAATTTATGCAAAATAGCTCTATCGTCTCAGTTTTTCTGTTTTGAGCATGATCTTGTCACATTGTCATATATTGTGGTTACGCTTGAGTCAACTCCAGAAAAAGAATACAGTGTTTTGATTTGTTTTGTTGATAATTTCAGGTGCCAGCTACTATCAAGTTTGTATTAGACGAACAAATGCCACCCTATTTACTTCTGAGGGATCTGATTTTGCAAGTAAGCTTACAAGATCTGATATTGCATTTTTCAATACTAGAAATTGCACTAGTTGAAATGCGCAATTTTTCATTATTGTTTTGTAATTTGTAATATGTTTTCATTTTTCTTAGTGTGTTTGGCACCACGACTTGTATTATCTATCTTGTTCTCTGCCATTGCAGAAGGGGAAGAAACGTGGAAGGAAATATAAAGTTTTGCTGTTTAAAATTGGTAGTCGCGCCCGTTTTCTGTGGCTGTTACATTTCCTCATCGTTTTCTTGCCCGTGTCTCTTTGCACTGCTGAGAGGTGATTCCATGAGGCTGCAAGGTTTGCTCCCTTTGTTTTCTTTGCTTTTGCACTAGTGTGTCTAGGGTTGAAGCAGGGATTTGGTACTGGTGTGGAGTTTCATTTTTTGTAGGATTAGCTATTTTTGTTGGTGTACTTGTCGTCGTTGTTAGATTCTTGATGCTCTGTAGGTAGTTATCAGGTTTGATGACTTACCTTTGGCATTAGTTGTAGGTTGTTTCTGATTTCTCTTATCAGTTTTGGTCTTTGATGAAATTGCAATTCTATCTGTTCTCTTCTACCTATTTTTCAGTTAGTGAGTTCAAGCATTTGGCTTTTTTAAGGTGGGCCAGTAGTTCATGTTTATATGGTTTGTATGAGCAACTGGTCTTACCCTTTAGCCATTTGCTCAGTAAGAGGCATTGTGCTCTGAGCAAGTGCATGTTGCATCATTTTCGTTTTTAAGTTTGGCCTGTTGTTGTTCTGTCTTAGTTCAGGCGGCATTTTGGAGTAGTTTGGGGTGATCTTACCCTTGTAGTGTATCATGTAGTTCGGTCTTAGACTCGTAAGTCTACTAGGTGAGGCAATAGAAGAAATCAGTTTATCATTTTAGTGTTCTCAATTTTATTGTACTAGTGTAATTTCGTGTGTCCAAATTTTTTGCTTCTTTGTATTATTTGCTTCTACTAAAAGACGACATGTTCAACAGATAAGTGCCACGAAAATACGTATGTTGTGTTGGATTTGCGGTCATACAAGAAGGGATCGAGTTCGGAACGATGATATACGTGATAAATTAGGGGTAGCACCAATTGAAGAAAAGGTTGTCCAATACCGGTTGAGATGGTTTGGACATGTCCAACAGAGACCTCCAGAGGCACCGGTGCGTAGTGAAATCCTAAGTCAGGATAGTAATGTGAAGAGAGGCAGAGGAAGACCGAAGTTGACTTGGGTAGAGGCAATAAAAGGAGACTTGAAAGGATAGAATATACCCAAAGACTTAGCCTTAGATAGGAGTGCTTGAAAAATAGCTATTCACGTGTCTGAACCTTGATTGCTTCTGTTAGGTTTCAACTCTAGCCTACCATAACTTGTTTGAGACTTAAATGCTTTGTTGTTGTTGTTGTTGTTATATGTATTAGTGACAATGTGCGTTTTATTGATATGAATTTATTTAGAAAAGATGTTGTCAAAATTTGTTATATTTGTGATCAAATTGCAGTAATTTTCTCAGAGTTCTAAAATTCATATAAAACATTTGGAAATGTAGTTTTTTTTTTACAATTTGTCATTTGTTCTGTATTTTAATGGTGAGCTCTTTCTGTCGATACTAGTCTCTGTGCAATTATGGCAATAGATCTTAGTCCCTTGTATTAGTGTACCATATGCTTGCAATTACATTGGCTTGTTTTTTAATTTATACCGATTGTGTAGCTGTAAATTTCGGTCATTTGAGATGTAAATTCTGTTTATTTGATTGTGAGATAGTTCATATGAGCTATTTTGATATATATTTTTCTTCTATTTAATACTTCAGATTTGTAGAATTGGATTGTGATTATTGTGACCATTGGATTCTGATCTAAGGATTTGTAAATCGTGTGTTTTCTTTGTCTTTAGCACCCAGTTTGGCTTAGTTGTAGAATTCGGATGTTTTTTTGGCCTTCCAACGACCGAGTGCCAGGAAGCTATAAAACAACGATTGTTCAGTAGACAGGTTCTTTGAAGTTACGCCATGCACGCACGCACGCACGGCTTTTGCACGAGGTGCACAGTCGGCGCTGACAAAATGGGTAACAAGAGATGATTTATTAGGCGACACCGCGACAGATAAAAGACTCTGAGGACAGATGAACACTAGTGTATATCCCTCCAGCAGTTCTGCCTCCCGATCCCCGCGCAGACTGCCCGTGCATCTCTCGGCCCCCAGTCTCCACGACACCTTATCTCTGTGTCGCGGGCAACCGGATCCTTCTAGCGAGTAGGGATTGTCGGATTAGGCAAGTTAAACCGGATTAGCGAGCCAGAGAATCTATTAGGAGTGGTTCACTAACCTGTCCAAGCACCGAGCATTAGATTACACGTTCCCAGTACAGTACTACACTCTGCGCTGCTTGCACGACGTAGTTTCCTTTGCGTACTTCTCTATTGCTTGGGAGACCGAGACGTTTGTCCGGGCCATGGAACAAGAGCAACACGATGCAATCGAGCATGGTACTATTATTATTATTTTCTTATGAAAACAAACTACCGCTATATATATTTTGTAGAGTTAAATGCACGAGAGGTCCTTAAACTTGTCAACATGTGTCACTTAGGTCTATGAACTTGCAAAATGTATTTCTAAATTCATAAACTCGATAAGTGGTCGGACACGTGGGCATTTCATCCACTGTGACAGTGACGGTGTCTAACACTTTGCATTTAACCCCTCATCTTTCTTATTCTTTTTTCTCCCCTCTTCTTTCTTCTCTGAAACTCAGGCCGTCACCCCGGTAGCCTCCACCACCACTATTGTTGTTGTCGCCTCCTCTCGCGGCCTGGTCGGCAACCTCCATCACCACCGGCACCTCTCTCCTATGGCCCCCTCTGCAGAACCCATCAAACAACATCGGCTCCCTTGCGCGTTGCTCTTCAGTGTGCCCTACGCAGCGCACAGTGGCTATGGACGACGACAACGAAGACGACGGCAGTGAGGTCACGCTCAACTTGGCTTCAACAACCTCATCGGGCCATCCTACAGAGGCGCGCTCTCTCAATCCCAGAGTCCGCACACTGGCCGCATGCCCCTAGGCCGGGCAGCCGCAATCGCCAGGCTTAACGGGTGTTGTCAAATCAAATGTCGATCTGTGTAGACTGTAGAGCGCAGCTGGTGCCATGGCCCGTGGTGGGATGGCCGCCCGTGCGGAACTACCGGAAGAACACCCTCTCCGAGCAGCATTCGCTCGTTGTCCACGGCCTCATGCATGCATGAGACAGCTTTCGGCAATCGAGGTGGCCGCCCAGCGTCCCCTTCTCCCCAAACAAATGAAACCCCGATGCTGCTATACAGCATAACAAAAAGAGTATGGCATCCTCTTCTTTGTTAGCAACAAGCCAACAATTCAAACATGTCACATGATCGAGGATTCAACACCCGTATTACTGCTAAATATGTGTTGATTGCTTCGTATAAGTGGTTGTGGGTCTTTCGGTCGCCGGCCGAGAATGACTCTAATCAGCTCATCTAGTCTTTCCGGCTGGAGCTTCGGATCACCAGCGAACTGCACGAGCGAGCGAAGTAGAACACCACAGGTTTGGCACCGCACGCAGGCACTGCCGCTGAATCGGCCGGGAGCAGCAGAGCAGCCCGACTGCCCGATCACGCCCTCTAGGATCGCAGCGACCCTCCTGTTCGCGTCGATCTCGCCGTTGATGGCTTCGTCCATGGACCGTGGTCGCCCAGAACTTGTGAGTTTTCTTGGAGAGCACCAAATTGGTCGCCTAAAATAGTACGACGGGGATGACATACTTCTCCTTCATGCCCTGCCGCGGTAGCACCTGCACGATCTGCTTGAAGAACTGGAACGGGAGCGCGATCAGGTCCTTGATCCAGAGGTTACACGGGGTGAGCTGCCGAGCTCCTTGACGAGCTCGGCGTCCCACCGGCGGTCAACCAGCGCACGCTGTGCGGTGCCAGGCTGATCCACCGCTGCTCCAGCCTCCAGGTCGAGGATTCTCCACGCACTCCATGAACGCCCTGCTGTCATCGAAGATTTCCCCGGTCGTGGGCTCGTGACTGTCAGTCTAGGATCTCGATTACGCGCTGTATGTGGATTGGATCAAACAAGAATTGAAGAAGAACACAAGTTTTTTTTAGGAGGACAACAGGGTGACAGCCCCCCTTTTGGCTTATGATAATTTTGAGTACAATGTGCCTAACCGGCTTAAAAGGTGTTTTTTTTCACACCTCAATGACCCAGCTACATATACCTGCAACTAGAGCCACGCAACTCTGAGCAACAACCGCTCAATCACACGCTAAACTTAGGGAAAAACAAACAATGCAGATAAACCGGAACGTGGGCGCGGCCACCGCGCCCAGCAACTGCCTCCCCGCGATCACCGCGTCCAGCAACTTCCGCTGCGCCATGCCACGTCCCAATCCATGTTGGTGCTCCTTGTGTCCAGGATTACGCCAACATACTCCCCCCTAAGCCTGGCACACACCGAGGTCTCTGACACCGATCAGGTGACTCATGATGCCTAGCTTAACTGCTGGCATTGCCTTAGTCAGCACGTCGGCCTTCTGCTCCTCAGTTCCCACTCTCTTCACCACAATCTGCCCCCTCTCAATACATTCCCTGATGAAGTGATACTTCAAATCAATATGTTTACTTCTTCCATGGAACACAGGGTTTTTCATAAGGGCAATGGCAGACTTGTTATCAACATAGAGAGTTACTGCCTTTGGCTCCTTCCCAGTGATTTCACTAATCAAGTTTCTCAGCCACAGAGCTTGCTTTGCTGCAGCTGTGGCAGACACAAATTCAGATTCACAGGAAGACAGGGTTACTGCTTTCAGTTTCTGTGAACACCAGGTGATCAGATTCTCATTCAAGTAGAATGCCATCCCTCCTGTGCTTCTCCTTTCCACTGAATCCCCAGCATGATCGCTGTCACTGTATCCCTCTAACTTATCTGCACTCCCACCCTGGACATACACCAGCCCAAAGTTCAATGTGCCTCTCAAGTATCTCAGGATCTGCTTTACTGCCTTTGCATGCATAACTGTGGGCTTCTCCATGAATCTACTGCAGACTCCAACTGAATAAGCTAGGTCTGGTCTGCTGTGCAGCAAGTACCTCAAGCACCCAATAACTTTTCTGTACTCTGTTGCATTCACCAGCTTTCCTCCCTTATCTCTGTTCAGAATACTACCAGGTTCCATAGGGAACTTGGTTGGATTGCAGTCACCCATCCCAAATTGCATCAAGACTTTCTTTGCATAGCCACTTTGTTTTACAGTGATGTGATCAGAATTCTGCTCTACCTCTATGCCAAGGTAGTAGCTCAAGAACCCAAGGTCTGACATCTCAAACTCTGACATCATCTGCCTTTTGAAGGCATCTATCTGATCTGCATTTCCCCCAGTCACAATGAGATCATCAACATACACTCCTATGATGACAGTGTCTGACCCTGTTCCTCTAGTGTATACTGCTTGCTCACTCAAGCATCTTCTGAAATTCAGCTTCTTCAGGCTTTTATCAAGCTTGATATTCCAAGCCCTAGGAGCTTGCCTAAGTCCATAAAGAGCCTTACTCAATTTTAACACATGCTGCTCTTTACCCTTGACTGCATAGCCTTCTGGTTGAGAAACATAGACTTCCTCCTCCAATTCCCCATGCAGAAAGGCTGATTTGACATCTAAGTGGTGGATTTTCCATCCATTGTTTGCTGCATAAGCCAATAGTAGCCTGACAGTGTCCAGCCTGGCAACAGGTGCAAAAACCTCCTCAAAATCAATGCCTTCCTTCTGAACATATCCCTTTGCTACTAGTCTAGCCTTATGCTTAACCACTTCTCCCTCTGAATTTCTTTTCAATTTATAGACCCACTTTAAGCCAATGGGTTTCTTCCCTGCAGGTAGCTTGACCAGCTCCCATGTCTCATTTTTGATAATGGACTGCATCTCCTTGTCCATTGCATCAACCCAATCTTGATGACTTACAGCTTCTCTGTAGCAAGTTGGCTCACCTGTTTCTACTAACAGAGCCTCAACATCAGAATCAACTAATTCAACCTCACTTGTATTATCATACAAATCATCAAGTGTTCTGAATCTCATTGGTTCACTACTCTGAACTGTTGAAGGTGTGGAACCATTGAGCATAGGTATTGAGTGATGTGGAGTAGTAAACCCAGCTGCTAGAATTTCTCCCTGACTGCCTGTCTGATTTGAAACTGCAGCTGGTGACTGTGCCCAGTCTGTCACTCCATCATTCTGAACTTGTTCATTTGTAGCAGCCTGTTCAGTTGGAACTGACTGCTCCTGCTGAAACTCCTCATCTCCATAGTCACTCACATATCCCATTTCTAGCTCAACATCAAAATCAGTTCTGATTTCACTATCAAACACTGATTCCCAGTTCCATTTTTCTTTTTCTTCAAACACTACATCCCTGCTCACAATAATCTTCTTTGTTTCAGGATTGTAGAGTCTGCATGCTTTGCTCCCTTCTTCAGCACCAAAATAAACCAATGGCTTGCTCCTGTCATCGAGCTTCTTTGGGTGTGGTGTGGCTACTCTGGCATGAGCTACACAGCCAAACACCTTCAGATGTCCAAGACTTGGTTTTCTACCATTCCAAGCCTCATAAGGAGTTTTATCTCCCATAACTTTGGTAGGCAGTCTGTTAAGAAGGTACACAGAGTGTCTGACAGCTTCACCCCAGAACTCTCCTGGCAACATCATACTCTTCAGCAATGCTCTAGTCATATCCAGGACAGTTCTATTTCTTCTCTCAACTACTCCATTCTGCTGTGGAGTGTATGGAGCTGTGAACTGTCTCTTAATCCCAGCTTGTTCACATACACCTGCAAAGACACCAGCTAGGAACTCTCCTCCTCTATCAGACCTGAGTGTCTTGATCCTGCACCCAGTGAAGTTTTCCACTTCTGCCTTAAACTTGACAAACATGTCACATGCCTGATCCTTGTTCTTCAGGAAATACACCTGCATCCACCTTGAGCAGTCATCAACCAACAGCATGAAATACCTATTTCCTCCAGCTGTTGGTGGGGTGATTGGTCCACACAGATCAACATAAACTAAGTTAAGCTTCTCATCTGATTGCCACTTTGCAGCTTTGGGAAATGCAGCCCTAGTCTGTTTAGCCGACAGACAGTCACTGCATACCTGTTCTGGATGCCTAATATCTGGCACACCAGTGGCCATCTCCTTACTAACTAACTGTTTCATTGATCTGAAATTGACATGTCCAAGTCTGCCATGCCAAAGCCATGCCTGATCATCTATCTTTGCCATCAGACATTCTGGTTCCACAGTAGTCAATTCTATCTTGTACATTCTATTCAAGGTTCTAGGTACCTTCATGATCAACCTAGCAGATTGCTTATCTACTACTTCCAGCATATCATCATCAAGTAAAATTCTGTGACCCATCTCAGTCAACTGACCTAGACTCACAAGATTACTTCTAAGCTTAGGTATGTAGTAAACATTAGATAGCACCCACTGATCACCTAGTTTACCTTGAAACACAATTGTACCTCTACCAAGAATTTCAACAGTGGAATCATCACCAAACCTCACCTTGCCATGAACTGCTCTGTCAAGATCTCTGAACTTCTGCAGATCACCTGTCATGTGATTGCTAGCACCATTGTCAAGATACCACCATTTGCCTGTTGATTCATTCCCTTCAGACAAAAGCAACTCAGGAACAACTCTGGCCTCATTCAGATATATCCTCTGAACTTTATCTGCCTGACAGCACTGTAGCTCGTCCGACAATACAGTTTCTGCCAGCAAAACTGCCTGTTCCTTCTCATCTCCTTTCTGTCCTTCTCCCTTCTTCTCTCCAGGACATCGATTGGCATAATGCCCATACTGGCGACATTTGAAACACTTGATGTGACTCTTGTCACTCTTCCCGGTGTCTCCTCTACCAGCACCACCACGGCCGCTGCTTCCACCGCCACGACCTCGGCCACGACCTCTCCCGCCGTTGCCTCCTCTCCCTTTCCCAGAAGAGTCACCACCAGCTCCCCGCTGTCTAGCTTCCCACTCCGCCTGCGTGAGCAACACCTGCTGATCTGCCTTCGCACCACGGTTAGACCGCCGTGTGCGCTCCTCAAACGCCTTCAGACGCCCCACCGCCTCATCAAACGCCAACGTCTTCAGGTCGTAGAATTGCTCGATGCCTGCCACCACGGTGAGGAACCGATCTGGCACAATGTCGAACAATTTCTTCACCAACGCCGCATCATCAAGGCTCCCCCCCAAGCTGTTGTACTTAACTGACAATGTTGACAGCTTCCCAACAACTTGGTCCAGCGGATCTGCGTCCTTCATCTCGAGCGCATCAAATTCGCTCTTCAACGTCTGTAGCCGCGCGTCCTTGACTCGATCAGCACCCACGAATCTGGCCTTCAGTGAGTCCCAGACCTCCTTGCCGGTTTTCTTCTTGGCCACCTGCATCAGGATGTCATCAGGGATACACTGAAGCAGGTTGGCCTTGATCTTCCTATCCTTCGCCTTGATCTTCTCCGCCTCGGCCGCGGACGGCGCCGCCGCATCCGGATCTGGCTCCACAACCTCCCACTCCTCCCGATCTTCCATGATCGCCTGAACACGAATGCACCAACTGGTGTAATTCGTGTTCGTCAGAGATGGATACACCTGACGCGCTTCCCCGCCGCCGCGCGCACCATCCCCGCTCCCGCCGCCGCTTTCTCCGACGACAAGCGCCATGGACCTAATCTATGAGTGGCTCCGCGTGTAATCAAGGCTCTGATACCAGATGTCAGTCTAGGATCTCGATTACGCGCTGTATGTGGATTGGATCAAACAAGAATTGAAGAAGAACACAAGTTTTTTTTAGGAGGACAACAGGGTGACAGCCCCCCTTTTGGCTTATGATAATTTTGAGTACAATGTGCCTAACCGGCTTAAAAGGTGTTTTTTTTCACACCTCAATGACCCAGCTACATATACCTGCAACTAGAGCCACGCAACTCTGAGCAACAACCGCTCAATCACACGCTAAACTTAGGGAAAAACAAACAATGCAGATAAACCGGAACGTGGGCGCGGCCACCGCGCCCAGCAACTGCCTCCCCGCGATCACCGCGTCCAGCAACTTCCGCTGCGCCATGCCACGTCCCAATCCATGTTGGTGCTCCTTGTGTCCAGGATTACGCCAACAGTGACTGCATCAACGCTCTCGCCGGCGACATTACTTTGACGTACGGTTGTTTGGCCTAGTGCCGTGCAGCCCGGGGGCGAGGGAGGCCGTCTGCAGGATGGGCGGATGGCCCAATGAGGTTGTTGAAGCGAAGTCGAGCATGACCTCGCTGTCGTCGTCGTCGTCGTCCGTAGCCGTTGTGCACCGCGTAGGGCACACTCAAGAGGAACGCACGAGGGTGTCGATGCGGTTAGATGGATTCCACAGAGGGGCCCATAGGAGAGAGGCGCCAGTGGTGATTATGGAGGTTGCCGAGGAGGTCGTGAGAGGAGGCGACAACAGCAATAGTGGCGCTGAAGGCTACAGCGGTGACTGCTGACGGCCAATTGCTTCGGCAGGTTTCCGAGTTTTAGAGAAGAAAGAAGAGGGGAGAAAAAAAAGATGAGGGAAAAGCGTTAGACATTGTCACCGCCACAATGGCAATGCCCCACGTGTCCAATCTGGACATACGATGCACCACTTAGCAAGTTCATGGACCTAACTGACACCCATTCATAAGTTCAAGAACCTCTCGTGCATTTAACTCTATTTTTTATGAGAAACAAGAGCTGGGCTAAGCATAATACAAAAAATAAGAGTCGTGCTCGCCAAAGAAAAATTAAAGAAGAGCACAGGTGTACAGCTGCACCCAACAAGACGAACACGTTTTGCGCAACTTAATTTGCAATTGTACACGGACAAATTCGTGCACAAGATCGGAAGCACGAATCCGCGGCGACCTTCGATCCAGCCGACACCGGAGTAAACAAACGCCATCCGTGTCCCGGTGTCCGGTTGCTGCACGCTCAGGATTTTTCGCAAGGGACCCTCCACACGGGCGCTTGTTCCGTGACGCCGAATCACGCAGTCAATGGTCCCAAACTTGCAACATTGCCAAATGCCAATCCTATCGAGCTAAAGTTTATTTTTATATGATAGATATGTATAAATATATCTACACATATCTATCATATAAAAATAAATTTGAAGGACGGGCCTGGTGCAAGTGGTAGAGTCTTACCGCCTGTGACCAGAAGGTCCTAGATTCGAGTCATGTTCTCACTGACACCCTTCCTTAGACCCCATACAGAGCGGGAGCTTTCTGAATTGGGTACGCATTTTTATAGATATGTATAAATATGCAGCTTTCAACGCTGCTGTTACAATCAGCGCAGATCGGACCCATCTGAAGTACTAGTTTGGTTGTTTGTTTTACAGATTGTTGCAAAGCGCTGTTGCAGGTTTACAACACGGTCGTGTTCAGTTGCGACGTCGTTTGCTCCTCGCACGTAGCTTCCAAGCACACTGCACACTCATTTTTATTTAATTTGGGCTAATTTATTTATTTCTTCTCCTTTTTTCAGTCTATATCCATTGCACCAAACCTGAGCTCGTTCGGTGCATGTCAAGGCAAGCAAAGACACTGTTTCCTATTTAAATCATCGCCTAAATTTGTTTATTTATTTATTTTATTATTATAAGTAGCCGCACGCACGGGTTAGGAAGAATATTGTCGGTGCTGTCTGATTGTCCTATTCTCTCTACTACTGCTAGGGCTCCACACTCCTGTTGCAGAAGCGGATACACGTCGCAAGTCCGAACGCTCCTCGTGAAGCTTCTCGCTTGCTTCACGCGTCCCTCCTTTCGCAGAAATAAATACAGCCACATCGTTATCGCTTTGATCCTCCAGATATAAATTCGCGTGATTTTCGAGTGGCTGATCAATCGGTTTAATTTGCGTCGCCCAATTATTTAGTTGATGATTCGGGCGGTGGTGTGCTATTCAGAATTCAGAAATGTGATGGAATTGGGAGCCTGCCCTGCTGCCATCAGCAATTAGGAGCAGATGGACCGCAAGAGATCGCTATGCTGTCCTCTTGCGAGGTCGAACAGGACAGGAGAACTTTCTTGACGGAATTTGAAATCTTTTCTACAAGTATTATTTCTATATATATGGAAGAAGAAATTAGACGGGATTTGAGTCATTACGTTAGGACGTCGTCTTCTACGTTGGGACCGACCGGGCCGGCCGCTGTACCTGTACTCGCCATGGACGTCAATCCATATCCTGACGTGAACTGTGATTCAGTGCGGTGATACGTTCTATAGGTCTGAAAACTGACGGACGATCGAACGACAAGCACACACAGGCCCTTCGCGTTTTCCATTCAGATATCGTGTCTGCCTGTTTCTCTGTCAACCAATGATTCAGTTGCTTGCAGACCCGGGACACTAATTTCTCAGATAATACATACATACAATACAATGGTTTGTATAGTCGTTTTCTGAAGACTGGATGATTCCAATATTCTTTATTTTTTTCCCTTGCCGATCGAAGACCGGGCAATGATTTCTTCAATATTCTTTTTTTCTGACGACTGAATGATTTCTATATTGTTTTCTTCTGAAGACTAATATATGATGATTTCAATATTTGAGCTCAGATTTCTTGCTTCTGGCGACATGCTAACCGCGACAGCAGATTAGTGTTCTCTGAATTTTTGTCGACCCCATGCATGGAGCCCATCACTTTGGTTTTGTTCATCTCGTCTCCACAATTTTTCACTAAAACGAGTGTTGTTTATTCAGTTGCTTAACCGTGGAACCTAGAACTTGAGGGCTTTGCGGTGCACTGTCACAAGTTATCTTTCAGCTTTCACGCATTGGAGTTGTTGGCAAACGCTGTCCGTCAGTCACTAGCACGGTAGCGTCGCCATGTATATTATATCTCACGAGCGGCAACCAGATGGACGTGAGCTGATGCTGAAATATGAACTGTATGCATGCCTCTGGTGGTAGCAGTAGAGAAGTGGAGGCCAAGACAGTTTTCGGACATGTGTTGCACACGGACAATTCAGAGCTGAGCTAGGCTCAGCAGTCACCGATCCAAACTGTGACATGCAAGCTCGCTTCACCTCCAACCATTTGCTTTCGTTTTCAGTGCTCACCTCTTTCTAAAGCCTGCCGAAGAAATGCAGTAGTAGAAGCTAATTGGCTGACTGACTGATTGAGGACTTGTGTGGCAGGGCTCCTCTCCGGCTCTGGCTCTGGCTCCGGCTCCTCCAGAGGAGCCCTGCAAAACGTTTTCTTGGAAGAGCCGTTTTTCAGTAAAAAACAGAGGAGCCGGAGCCGTTTTGGAGGAGCCACAATTTGTGGCTCCTCCAAAACGGCTCCGGCTCCTCCGGAGGAGCCCCTCGGGAGGAGCCGTGCCAAACAAGCCCTGAGTTCTGAACTTCTGATGTCCTGTAACTGCGCCATAGCTTGCAGTAGTACACTGTTTTGCTAATAAAAGAAGCTGAAAAGTAGGGATTATAAGAGAAGCGAACAGGGCCTAAGCACTGAATCGTACTGACATGTCCCAATAAACAGTAATCGCCTATCTTTTCCGGTGGCACAGGACAATGATCCCTATTCTCCGTAACTTGAGTCGTCCATGGCACTGTTCTTCCAACCAGCTGTTTCAGACTAGTAAGCCACTGGGACCTCTCAGCTTAGCTAGGCCTATGCGAGTTACTGCTACAGTACAGGCCCACTTAGAGCGTCCTGTTCCTGAAGAACAAATGATCCAGTGAGGCGTCCGAATCCCTGTGCCTGATGACACAGGCTCAGCGACCTTTTGCCTGTTCCCCGTACGAGCCGGCCTTGATTTCAGCAATCAGCAGCGAGCGGCCGTACGCGGTACGCCCCCCGTCCGGCCCTCCCTCCCTCCCTGGAAGAAACAAAACAAAATGGGCGATGAAACGCATGCAGGGCCTGACCGGTGGCGCGTCACACCGAGGGCTCGAGCCGCCGCTCGGCCGCCCACCGACGCACCGCCAAACCTCCAAGGGGCCCGGCACAGATTGAGATTGCTCCCCATGGAATGGAAATGGATGCCCGATCATCTCATCTCAGTGTCCACCTCCATCCATTCCACCCTTCAGATTTTTCTTCAGACGCAAATGTATCTGCAACTGCAAGAGTTTCACTGCTTCCGTATTCAGATCAGATGTGTCTGAAAACCGCAATGTACTCTTCAGATTCAGAACCAACTTGGCAGGCGTTTTTAAGCGTAGAAGCCACCTGTTACTCTTTGGCTCCAGCGACTTGTCACCTTCTCCATGTCTTGGCTTGTTGGACTGGATCAGAGTCCATGGCAAGGGAGATTTAGAGAGAGAATCTTCGTTCGATCGACCCATAAAAGCCGGCCGGCGAGGGGAGGAGGTAGGCCGGGTGGCTTGACGCAATAAATCTGCCACCTTTAAAAACGTTCAGTACGCGCGCCCATGCGGGCTTGTTGAGTTCAGTGAACGCGAGCAGGCGCCGGAGTTCTTGTGAAGGTTCAGGAATCCGATGCGTCTCCTCTCCCCTGTGTGTGTGCTCGTGGTTCATCATGCCCGTACGCGTGGAAAGTTTGCTTGCTTTGCTGCTTTTAACCTTTTGGTCCCTGTCCCTCCCTCCCAGATCAAAGCTCATGCACATCCGATCACTCTATCACACAGCTCAAAAGCAACCACGTCCTGAAGATAACTGAAACCCGTGTAGCACAAAGTTGCGCGTACAAGTCTCTTGAGTTTTTTCGGGTGAAGTATGTATAGCTGAACTCCCGTGGAACTTACTATGAAAGCATTCCCGTATTCCAAACTGCGAGGATTTGCTTTCGCATTTTTGTGAAAGGAATTAATTAGGATTCTGCTCGACTGAACACCAACCCAACCGGATGCATGAACGAACGCAGCTCTATTTACGTTCGGGGAATCAAGATTGCATCTGCATCATCGGAAGCAAGCAAACAAGACGCATTTATCGCGACGACTCTCGGATGCGCTGCGTCCTCTCCTCCCTGCCCCAGTACCAGCAGCACGCATCATCGCTCTCGCTCGCCCTCTGCGCGCTGCGGCTGCGCCCACAGTCCACGGTGTGAAGCATTGCTCCCTCCCGTCCGCCGCCCATCGCCGTCGGCCTGGCCTGCTCCTTGACCATCCGAATATGATGTGTGCCGTTAAGCTTCAGCTGCAACCTAATCCGGCGCAAGCTCCACACCTACTGGACAGACTCACTGATCATCCATATATCGGTGTGTGTACTAGTCACACATATATTGGTGTACTGGTCCAATTATACGTCTAAACAAGTGCATAATTTCGCTGTAATCCATGGAACTCCACGGATAATGGAGGACTAGTAGATTATATGAATAACAATTAACGGTTTGTTCGATGAGCTCCAGAAGCATATTTGGTGAGGCACGATAGTACTATTGGAGACTTGTCAGTAAGGTGGGCCCACATCCCAAAAAAAAAAAGAGTAAGGGGTGTTTGGTTCCTTGGACCGGATTTTAGTCCCTGTCCCATCGAATGTTTGGACACATGCATGGAGTATTAAATATAAACAGAAAAATAACTAATTACACAGATTGTGACTAATTTGCGAGACGAATTTTTAAGCCTAATTACTCCATGATTTGACAATGTGGTGCTACAGTAAATATGTGCTAATGACGGGCTAATTAGTCTTAATAGATTCGTCTCGTAAATTAGTCTCCATCTGTGTAATTAATTTTTTAATTAACTCATGTTTAGTCCTCCTAATTAGCATCCGAACATTCGATGTGACAAGAACTAAACTTTAGTCCTGGGATCAAACACCCCTAAGGTGGGCCCACATGTCAGGTACCCCCCCCCCCCCCCCCCCCCCCCCCCCCCCCCCCCCGGCATGCCTACCACTGCTGCATAATTTTCTCCCTTGCTTACCTCATCACCACCACAGCTCACGTCCTAAAGTTGGGACTTCACAGTTCAAACCCTCCACCAAATCTGAATTCCCCACACCCACCTGTATATAAGGCTTCCCCCAAGTACACAGACACAAATACAGAGAGGCAGAGGGCAGAGGCACCATCTCCATCCCCCTCCCTCCTTCACCCACAAGCCTCGGTGCCTCCTCTCAGGTCCTCCTCTGCTGTCATCTCTCCTCTGCTCTCCTGTCTGGTTTGTGCAAGAAACTTCCTTGGACAAGATGGGAGTGCAGAGGTACAGGTTCTTCTGCTGCGGGTGCGGCGCCAATGCGGCGGCCGGGGGTGACCGGGAAGGCGAGGACGATGGGGATTTCGGGGCGTTCGACGACAAGGCTGAGAAGGGGGTCGAAGCCGGGCCGCGGGGCCTGTCGTGGGCGCAGGTGGAGGCGATGACGGGCGGCTTCACCTCGGCCGTCGTCGGCGAGGGCGGCTTCAGCACCGTGTACCTCGCGCGCCTCTCCGGCGCGCTCGCCGCGGTCAAGGTCCACCGCAGCAGCGAGCGCCTCCACCGCGTGTTCCGCCAGGAGCTCGACGCGCTCCAGCGCGTCCGGCACCCGCACATCGTCCGCCTCCTCGCCTTCTGCGACCAGCAAGGTGGGTGATCTCCTCTCCTCTGCTCCGCTTTCTTGCGCTCCGCCGCCTCCGGCATCTAAGGCTAGTGCGCCTTGTGGTGCTGATGAAAGGTTCTGGCTTTTTTCGATTCGCAGAGGAAGGCGTGCTGGTGCTCGAGTTCGCGGCGAACGGGAACCTGCACGAGCGGCTCCACGGCGGGGGCAAGGCCGCGGGGACGATGCCGTGGGCGCGGCGGGTGTCGGTGGCGCTGCAGGTGGCGCGCGCGCTCGAGTACCTGCACGACCGCTGCGAGCCGCAGGTGGTGCACGGCGACGTGAAGGCGTCCAACGTGCTCCTGGACGCGTCCATGTCCGCCAAGCTGTGCGACTTCGGGTCGGCGCGGATGGGGTTCTCGGCGGCCGTCCGCCCGCGGTCGTCCGCGCACACCATGCTGGGGTCCCCGGGCTACGTCGACCCGCACTACATCCGTTCGGGCGTCGTCACCAAGAAGAGCGACGTGTACAGCTTCGGCGTCCTGCTCCTGGAGCTCCTCACGGGGATGGAGGCCTTCTGCGCGGAGGAGGGCCGGCTGATCACCGCCGTCCTCGCGCCGCGGCTCAGGGCCGGCGGCGACCCGCCCAGCTGCGACGCGCGCGGGATGGTCGACGAGAGGCTCGGCACCGCCTACGACGCCGCCGAGGCCGCAGCGGTGGCGGCGCTCGCCGCGGCTTGCGTCGGCGAGAACCCCAGCCTCCGGCCGTCCATGGCCGACGTGGTGCGCACCCTGGGGCAGTGCGCGCAGGGATCCATCTCCGCCGTGGGGAGGAGATCCGACGGCCACGCGAAGGTGTGAGTCACGAAGGGGGAAGTCGTCGCGTTCCCCGAGGCGCTCAGATCTGACTTGCGGTGCTGACGTTCGTGCGTCGCACACGTGGCGCCAGGCCATTGGTTGCTAGGAGAACAAAGCGTTATTAGTGGGCGAGCATATCAAAAAGAGACGAATCGAAAAAAAAAGGGAAGAAAAGCGCGGTGAAAAAGCGTTGATTTAGGGTAAAGATTTGGAGGAGATAAAAAAGACAGGGCTAATTTGTGTGCTGATGGGGGATTTCCATCATATATTATGCCAAAGCGGCATCTGCTTGGGAGAGCCCAAAAAAAATTGGATCGTACAGCACACGATTCCAAGATTTTGTTGATTCGTATTAGTAGTTTCTTTTGTTGTTTTTGTAAAGTACATCGAGTGTTTCTTCCGTGCTGTTGTTTGTACCTATAATTTAGCTAGATTTCGATTTGTATTGAATTTGTTGAGAGCTTGGTTTGTGAAAGCTGTGTGAATGAAAAATGAAATCGCGTCTTGAAAATGTACCCATGGCAGAACGGCGCAGTCCTTGTTTCAAAAATAAATGGGCGTTGTTGATACGACTTTATTCTACTGTCAGAGCTCGCGCCGGACTAATAACTGGGTGTTTGCATCACACTGATTTTTAGATTGATAAATCTGATTGGTGCTGATTTATTATAAGAGAAAAATAATATTAGCTGTTTGATAAGTCCTGGCCAAAACGGGGCTGAAAACGTCCAAACCGTGGTTTTGAACGCACATATTCGCCTCTCCTTTCTTGGTGACAACTCAAGCCCATGCTGCTCTCTACCGAGTATAATACCAACCCATACCCTACCAGTTGACATAAGAAAATACTAGTCCGTATATTCTTGGTCAAGAAATTATATCTTTTTCTCCCTTATTCTCTTTCCTAATTGCAGTGCAAAATGCATGAAAGAACCAACATGTAGCCAATACAAATTGTTCTCATTTGTGTAATGATAAATTTATTAAATTGTTCATACTAAAAAAAATGACCAACCTATGGTAAATTATGTGATTTTTCACTGAGAAGAAGAAACATACACACACAAAAAATCAAATAGAACTGGGTACATGCATTACCACATCTTCCATCAAATCAGTTTAGTTAGGCTCATTTCACAAATTGTCTATATTGGTAAACTTTAAACAGAAAACATTTAAGCCCTAATAATGCAGGATAAGTGATTAGGCATTAGGAGTACATATGGTGTTTAGCACGGCACGACGAACCAGCCAGTGCAGAGCTTGACTTTAACAAAACCGTTGAAAGGGACACATGTGCTCCCAAACTAGGCGCGCATAGTGTTTTTTTTCTCTGAACTGGCACGCATTTATTATTGGCTTGGACTGTCACAGGCCTCGCTTGGCCAACGCGACAAAGGGCGTGATTGGTTTCCTGCATACAGAGCATCCTGGCCCGTGAGGTGCAGGGAACACGTGATTGGTTAGCTGTATGCTGGTTTGAGCCTGGTCCGGCCTGGCTGCGCAGAAACGGAATTCAACCTCGTTCCCGTCGAGCCTGGCTCGCGCGGCGCAAGCGCGCACGTCCAACTGCTGAGTTCCTTTACGTTTTCAACTGAAAAGCTGCTGCATTCGGTCATCCAAACAATAGCCTGTCCCCCGTCAATTCCGAGTTTTTTTTATTTTTACGCCTCGTTTAGTTCCACCCTAAATTCTCAAAAAATACTACAGTACCTATCACATCGAATGTTTACGGCCCGTGTATAGAGCATTAAATATAGACAAAAAAAAAACTAATTGCACAGTTTGGTAGGAAATTGCGAGACGAACGTTTTGAGCCTAATTAGTTCATGATTGAACACTAATTGCCAAATAAAAACGAAAGTGTTATAATAGCCCCAAATTCCAACTTCCTGAAACTAAACACGCGCTTAGCCCTTTTTAAAAAAAACATAAATATGCCCCTTAATAAGATTTTAAAATCTGAACTCTTAGCTCGGCGCCATCGCTCTCGGTCTCGAAGCAGACGTGGTGGTGACTTGGCAGGCAGCTCGGCGCTAGCAACCCTGGTGCCGTAGATCTTGACGCCGAGCTCGACGCTAGGGTTACTGGCGCCAAGCCTGTCTTACGTATGGCCCCAATCCTTTCTCTCTTCCTCTCCCTCTCTCTCGCACCTCCCTCGCCTCGCCCGAGTAGCGCACCGCCACTGCCGCCCGCGCGCTCGCGCCCGTGCCCGGCCAGCCAAGCTCGCGCCGCCACCGCGCCCACGCCGGACCGCCGCGCCTCGCCCGACGTGACCGTGTCGTGGCCGCAAATCCATACACCTAAAAGAGGAGATATTAGTAAACACACATAGAGTTAAACATTTAAACAGATACGCTTTCCACTTACTTTGTATTTGTTCGGACACACAAACTCCAACGTATTATCAGGGTTTATCACAGTTCGATCTCAGCATTCGCACAGAGGAGGTTTCTCGAGTCGTCTAACTGCGGCTAGGTGCTTCTCTTTAGCCGTCATTGGCGGAGGGTTAGGGGGTGGAACCCACCGCTTGAAGTGCTCACGTTGATGTCTCCCTCTAAACCAATCATCGAAAAGGAGGTACCTAGGGTCAAACTTGTCTACACCGTCGATCCACTGAAATAAAAAGTACCTCTCATGGTCCTACACAACAAGATTTCAACAAAATATTAGTAGCATACTTACACAAATAAAGAAAAAAAGATAGTGAAAATAATTTCTTACATTAAAATGACTGTATGTGTAGAAGCAACGCGCCGCTGTGTTCGGATGTTTCGATTGAAACACGTGGGACGAAAAACCACATTCACAGTTAGGGACAGAGAGGTCAGGAGGGACGGGGGCATCTTTGCTAGACGCGTCGGAGTATAATTCTCGAGGACGACACTGTTTTTGCCAAAACTCCTCCGGATAAATTTCTTGCATCTAACAAAACAGATGTAATTTAACAAACAAAAATTAAAATATCACAAATTAATGTCAATGAGAACCATACCTACAATACAACCAATTTCATTTTAAGAACCGAAAGCAATTAACATTAAACCATAAACATAGGGTTTCCCATTTGATGCGCAACAATGAACACATAACATAACTACATGCGCTGCGGTTACCTAGGCTTGCTAGTTTTTTCACGCCTTAGCATCATCCTACGGTTGTATAATATAAATATTGAGAGATAGAATAAAACCCTAAGTAATAACGATTCTTAGGTTAAAAAATCCGACTAATATATACCGAATCGATGTGGAAAAACTAGGAGAGGAGCGAGGATACCTTGCTCTCGAAGATCTACGGATCAAATTAAAGTTTTCAAGGTCCAATATACCGATTCGTGAGGTAGGACGAAGTGGAAGAGAAAAAACCCGAGAGGGAGGAGAAAGAAGAGGAAGAAGGCTCGAGCAGGAAGGTTGAGGGCGGGGTTAAAACACCACCTCGACGCCATAGATCATGGCGCCAAGCTCGACGTCAGGATCTACGGCGCCAAGCTTGGCGCTAGGGTTACTGGCGTCGAGCTACCTGCCAAGTCACCACCACGTCTGCGTCGAGCCCAAGAGCTCGGCGTCAACGATGGCGCCGAGCTAAGGGTTCAAATTTTAAAATCTTACCTCTAGGGGCATATTTGTGATTTTTTTTTCAAAAAAGGGCTAAAAATAAAAAATTTAGCCGTCAATTCAACCTACCAAACAACTAGCTCTTGTACTGTCTCCGCCTAGTTCCTGTGGGCTAGGTTGGCAAGTGCCAACCTAGCTGAGCTCCACCGGCAACCAATCACGCCCAAAAGTAGAGCTCAGAACTAGACATCGACGTGCGAGGACAACCCATAATCCCCACACGCGAAACACCGTGTCGGCCCGGAGCCTCACGTTGTCGTGGTCGTGCCTACGCTGCACATGGCATACATGGCGTGCCATCGTCGGTCGACGGGAAGCGGTCACTTGCAGACAGGGAGAGCGGCGCATGCACCGCGCCGTACTGGACGATGGTGAGTCTCCATTGGCGATGGCACAACCGGACCGCCAGGGACATTGGCCCGCCATCTTCGGGCAGTCATCGACGCGACGAGCATCCACGTGATGGGTTACCGGGTTATGACATCTGAGAAAGCTGAGTTGGTTATCTTGCATCGTCCATTACTTGATAGCGCCTCTGACGTCTGATCAAAATGGTACCCGCAGCGAGTGACTGAGTGAGTGCCTCGGTGGCGCACCCATGCCACCGCGGACGTCAGTCGCGCTGTCAGACTCTACGCGGGGACCACTCGCACCATCTCCTGCTTCTCATGCACATCCCATGTGTAACAACTCGATCTACTTTTGAAACATTCAAATGCAACAGTTGCAACATATAAAATAAGACAGATAAAACACTTAAAACATGCATCTAAAAACACAACACTTCCAAAAACATCTGAAAACACTTGAAAACCATGACAAACATACGCAACATCTAGATAAAATACTTGCAACATATGTGTAGAATATATGCAACATCCAGATAAACACACTTGCAACATACGTCTAAAAAATAGATAAAATATTGAGAATAGATGCTTGCAACATACGTGTACAACCATTGCAATATATGCAACATCCCACTCTAATTTTACAACATTCGTATGCTTGAAAATATATATCTAAAACAACTAAAACACTTAAAACATAGGCTTGCAACATGTCTAAAAACGTCCGAAACACTTGAAACTTAGCTTCACCGGCGGCCACGGCCTACCTATTGGGAAACTATGGTGGCGCAGGCCTCTCCTTCCTGCCAACGACACTAGGTGTGGATGGGGGTGCAGGCGTAGGTTCAGGAGCAGGCCTCCCTTGTCTCCCCTTCTACGACGAGCGAGGTGGATAGGGGCACGACGCTGGATAGTGGCACGGCGTGGGCGCGTGTAGCAGCGTGTGAAGGGGCCTGGTGCGGTGGCACCACTGAAAGGTCCTTGTTTGGTTTTGGTAATTGAGTGACAACCTAGGTGGACTAATTGTGTTTATGTGAGATACACAGGTGATTAGTCTACAGGTACATGTGTATGAGCAACATATGCCATGAAGGTGAAAATGGCTTGGAGATGTTGCAAAGCTCACACATGTGATGATGAAGGAGCTCATTGCACATGAGACATGACATTGAGTCATGTGATCAAGGTGGAGAATATCAAGATAAGACTTGGCTTGATGGACCGGTTGCAAGCGTGAAGGGCAAGTCAAAGGCTTTGGAGTGATGGACCGTGTGGCGGTGAAGCTTGAGCAAGACTTGGCGCCGATGGACGATGGCAACGGTGAAGAGCAAGTGAAGTCAAGATCGATGAACCAATATGATCATGTGATGATATGAAGTGAATCATATCATTGTTGATCATGTTGGTGTATGTGTTGCATCAACATTGGAGGAGATGGAATGGAATGCGCAAGGCAAAGGTATAACCTAGGGCATTTTATTTCACCGGTCATAGGTGTGTAGAAAAGTTGATGACCAGGTTTAGGATAGATGGCCGTACTATCAAGAGGAGCAAACTTGTTTGCATATCAGTCATCTATGTGCCACTTGAGTGATCTAACTTTGCATCGTCGCTAGGATTGAGTGGCGTGACAAGTTGAGTGGCTAACATCCTTTAGGAAATGATTGTGAAAAAGCTAACACACATACACATGGTGGTGTACACTTGGTGGTGTTGGCACATTTATAAAGGAGATAAAGTTGGAGTTGATGTTGATCAACTCGGTGAAGAAACGGAGATGAGAAAGGTCCCACAGAGTGGACCGGACTCTGGTCACGCAGTGACCGGACGCTGAGGCTCTACGTCTGGTCAGTAGTGGCAGTCAGCGTGTAGCGTCGATCTATCGATCAGACGCTGCCTCTGAAAGTGACCAGACGCTGGAGGCAGTGTCCGGTCCTATTGTCGAATGAAGCAGTGTCGCTGGAGAGTGACTGGACGCTAGGGCTGCTCCAATCATGTCCGACCGGACGTGTCCGGTCGGAGTCGGTACCTTACTGTAAACGATCGGACGCTGAGGGTCCAGCGTTCGGTCAGTTGAAGCTACTGTGTCTAGTCTAAAGATGACCGTTGAGATCAGAAGAATGCCGTTGAATGCAGGTGACACATGGCTATCATCGGGCGACCGGACGCTGAGGTCCAGCGTCCGGTCAACACGACCGGAGCGTCCGGTCGACCCGACAGTTGCCCAATGAAGGGGTAACGGCTAGTTTAGCCCTTGAGGCTATAAATAGAAGTGGCCTTCGGCCATGGCTGGTGCTAAGCACCTTGGGGGACTTTGTGTCCATGCTTGAGAGTGCTTGGGAGCCCTCTATCTCACATATACTTGATAGTGATCATCCGATTGTGTGAGAAAGTGATTCTAGTGCGATTGCATCGTGAGGTTGCATCGAGTGGCACTAGGTGATCGAGTTGTAAGCCGGTGGTGCTTGTTACTCTTGGAGGTTGCCACCTCCTAGATGGCTTGGTGGTGGTCTCTGTGGAAGCCCACAAGAAGCTTGTGCGGCGCTCCAGAGAAGTGCTTTGTGAGGGGCATTGTGCTCGCCCCGCGGGAGCCACGAAGAGCAACTTTAGCAAAGCGTGTCATTGAGCTACCCTCACCTCTGGGGTAGGTTCTTGCGGCGCCCGACGTGCGGGCTTAGCGGGTGATGCTAATTAGCCGCCGAACCACCAAGTGAGCGGTCGACACAACGGAGACTAGCGTGTTGGCAAACACGTGAACCTCAGGAGAAAAATCATCGTGTCAACCTTATTCTTCCCATTGGTTTGCATCCCCATTACATAAGCTTGCAATTACTTTTATACATATTAAGCTTGTGTAGTTGCTCTTGTAATTAGTTAGCTTGTGTAGCTTACTAGTTACCTTCTTGCTTGTATAGCATAGAAGTAGCTCCCTTGCATGGCTAATTTGGTTTGTGTAACCTTGTTAGTCACATTGCTTAGTTTGTGTAGCTAAGTAATTGCACTATCTAATTTGGCATTGGTTGCCTTGTTATTGAGCATTTCTAGTAAACTTAGTTGGCTTTATACTTTTGCTTACTAGCATGTGTAGGAGCTCCCTTGTCGCTTAAAGTACTAGTAGCATAGGTTTATGTGACCTTGCTTCTAGAATTGGTTAGGATAGCTCTAGCTAGCCCGGTACCTTTGTTGCTAATTAGTATCTTTGAAAGGTGCTAGTAAATATAGATAGAGGGGTGTAGTCTTGGCTAGGCCGATAGTTATAATTCCACACTTGTTTCGGTTAGCCGATGCGATTAAGTTTTAGAAAAGACTATTCACCCCCCTCTAGTCGCCATCTCGACCCTTTTAATTGGTATCAGAGTCCGGTCTCTCATTTGTGGTCTTCACCGACCCGAGAGGATGGCGAACTTTGGGCTAGAAGTTGTTTGTGACACACACATTTTTTATGGCACACACTATACATGGTGGAAACGTCATATGCTTGATCATTTCCATGAATTGGGTCCCAAGGCATGGTGGATCATTGTTGTTGGTTTTTCTCGTGATGCCTTGGATAAGGATAACCTCACCCAAGCGCAAGAGGATTGCTTACAACTTGATCATCGTGCTCTTTATTATCTAACATATGCTATACATGATGATATTTTTAGACGTGTGTGGGACTTGGAGAATGCTCATGATATGTGGTTAGCACTCCAAGCCTTCTACGCTGATTTCTCCACATGGGATGATGGTAAATTCAAGAAGGAGGATGAGCCTAAGAAGGAGGCGCATGAGTGTGTCAAGCATGATCACAATTTGGTGATTGTGGAAGATTGCTCCACCTCATGGTCAAGTGATGATGATAATCGATCTACCACAAGTTCACTTGACAAGGTTGATGATGATGCCACAAGTGTTGCAAGTGATGAGCTACCCCATGCACACTTGATGGTGATGATGGTTCATGCTCAAGCCATGATGAAGATGCTACTACATGCTCTCCAACTACACCACATTGTCTCATGTCACAAGGTGACACCAAGGTATCAAATGATAATGTGGTTGATCATGTTGATTCGTATGATGAGCTTGTTAGTAGACTTGCTAGCATGACCATGTCTTTAGAAAATGAGAAAGCTAAAACATTGAAATTAGAAAATGAAAACTCATTTCTAAAGAATTCTTGTGAAGAACATAAGAAATTACTTAATGCTTATAAATCTTCACATGATGAGTTAAAATTGAATCATGAGACACTACTTGTATCTCATGATGATTTATTAAAAAAACATGCTTCTCTCATTAAAATGTTTACAAAGAAACTTAAAAATAATAAGAGCTCATCACATGGATCAAATGGTAAATTGCAAAATGTTGCTAACCCTTGTGATGTAGGCAAGAAGCATGTATCCACCTCTTATGATGACTTATTAGATATGCCATGCTCTTCACATATAGATGCTTGTTCTACTTCTATGTCTTGTGAGACTAACCTTTTGAAGGAGAACGATGAGCTCAAAAATGAAGTGAAAAAATTGAGCAACAAATTAGAGAGGTGCTACAACTCTCAAGTCACCTTTGAGCATATGTTGAAGACTCAAAGAAACTTTGGTGACAAGAGTGGAGTCAGCTTCAAGACTAGCAAAGTCAATCATCAAGAAAGCCGCAATGACACAAGTGGCATTGGCTTCAACAAGAGCAAGATCAAGGGCAAAAGATAGGGCAAGAGAAGATATGAAAGAGAGATGAAGAAGCAAGAACAAGAGAAGCTCTCTAATTTCTTGTGCTTCAAGTGTCATGAAGTGGGACATCTTGCAAATGGTTGCCCCAATAAAGAAAAGCTCAAGTTGAAGAAAGAAGAAGAGAGGCTAAAGCATGTCAAGTGCTTCAAGTGCCACACTTGGGGTAATCTTACCTCAATGTGCCCAACCAAGCAATTGGTGAAGCAACTAGAAGAGCCTCAACCAAAGCCACAAGTTGAGCAAGAGAAGACACCCCAAGAGCAAATCAAGATCAACCATGAAGATGATAGTGATTTGATGATAAAGAAGAAAAAAACAAGAAGGGGTGGAAAGGCAAGGCATCCAATGCAAACTCAAGATGCCAAGATGATAAGCAAGAATGAAAATGAGAAGAAAGTCTATGCTCACATCAAGTGCTTTAAGTGTGAAAGTATGGGACACTTTGCCTCTAAGTGTCCTACCAAGCTTGAGAAGAAGGCTCAAGCAATCCATGAGAGGCAAGGCAATGAGAAGCACCACATGAGCAAGGAAGAAAAGGCTCAAGCAAAGAGAAAGTGCTACTCATACCGGGAAAGGGGACACATGGTACATTTATGTCCCCTAGGTAAAATTTCTAAGCCTATTTCAATTGTTGATGATAATATACTTAGAAAGGATGGCAATGGTACCTCATTGGTTGTAATTACAAAACATTCCGCTACTCATACTAGGGCTTTGCCTAAGTATATTGCTCCTAACTTGAGAGGACCCAAGTTAGTTTAGGTATCATCAAAAAGTGGATGAATGATTGTAGGTACCATTGGCATTGGAGACTTGATTCAATTGATTTCATATTGATCATCATATGTTGAGTCAAGACATTGAAGCTTAGTGCATATCCAACCCAATGCTAAGTGAAAATTGAGTGAAGTCCAATTGTGCTACAACATACAAGTGTCAATATTCAAGTTATGGTGATTTATTGGATTATTTGATGGCTTGCAAATATTTGAATTAAAGCTTGCTAAATGGATGATCATGAGTTAACCAAGGTATATCTCTTGTTGTTCATTTTATTTGGGTGCATATAAGTTGATTGAATTGGATAAATATGTGAAGTTGCTTGCTATAAGATATTTGAATGGATAAATGATTAGTAATCAAGTTTAGATTGATTTGTGTTGGATAAATTCATGAGATGACTTTTAGTAAGTGGTTTGAATGGATGTATGTCTTATGAAAGTATTCAAACAAGTTAGTTTCAAGTTTGATTCATATTTGATGAAGTATAGCTCAAGTGTTGAAATCTGTCCTAAAATTGAAAATCTGAGCTAGATGGGATCTTGGCCATGTTTGAGTAATAAAAATCTATTGGATTGGCATAAAAATTGGTGTACATGCTCTAGACTTATGGTATAAGATTCTGTAGAAATTTTATATAAATTGGATAAGAAATGCTTCGGTTTTGGAGTGGTTCTTGTCAGCTATAGTGCAGCAGTTTTCAGCATATAGCAGTGGTGGAAGAATTGAAATCTGGTAGCAATCTAGAAGTCAATTGAAGCTCAATTTTTTACAGCTGCTAGATAACTTAGTAAAGAACATCTCCATCAAATTTCGTGGTATTTGGATTTGTACTTTGGAAAATATGTTCATTCCTTTGAAGGGTACAAAATCTATCAGAAAAGTGACAAATGTTGGATTGATCTAGAGTCACTTTGATTGAAAGGTCCTCAAGTTAGAAACATGTTTACAAGTGTTTGAGGTACCTAAATTTGGTTTTGAGATGATCTAGAAGCATGACAAGCAAAGAGTACAAGGCTATTTGATTATGGAGTGTACTTTGCACACATTCGGTACTCAAATTAAAAGATCAAGATCAAACTTAAGGTGAAGTTGAAGTTTAAGTTCTAGTGACTATTGGAAATCATTTAGTAGAAAGAAAAGGACTTAAACAAGAAGAAAGAAAAGGACTTAAAGAAGGAATCAAGGTTACTCACCAAGTTAAGTCCATCACTTAAATCAATCAATCAAGTCATTTCAAGTGAGTATCAAGAATGATTCTTGGAGAGAGGTCACTTCTCTCTAGTGTAGGGGCTTGCCGCCTATGTGTAGGTGAACCAAGTGTGGTACTTGGAAGGCTAACATGGAAGTGGTGATCCGAGGAATATTTGAGATGCTTAGTTGAAGCTATAAAAAGGGTTGATCAAGAAAAGCAAGCAGCACCCAAAAGAGAGCTAGTCATGATATTTCAAGTGGTATTCTCAAATTGATGCTCTCATGTAAGCAAAGATCAAAAGATAAAGCAAGCCAACCACAACAAGAAAGTGCACTTGATCATAAGTGGTATTCATTTCATATGGGTGAAGAATAAAATTCAACATGGTATCTATTGGTCTTCACCAAGCTTATAATTGGACTTCACATTGCTATTAGAGTAATGAATTGGAATCTATGTGACTATCCTCTACTCCAACATAGCAAAGGTATTATTGTAATGTGCATAATCATTTCATCCCTTACTAGTATGCGGTTAGTGCATATAGTACATGCTTCATAGGATCATACATAACAAATGAAATGCTTAAATTCATAGCCTACCACTATTGTTTGAATGATTACTTGATCTAGTGGTTAGTATATGAATTTGTTCATGAGCTAGTGAACCCAAGTACTTGACTCAATTTGGATTGCTAACAAGTGATAAGTACAACATTGGCAAGATAACCCTTGCAAGAGGTGTGAAGAAGCTTGTCTTTGGTTCAAACCAGACTTGAAAGCTTAGGCAAATCAATTTAGTTCAAGTCAATCATAGAAGCTCATGATAGTGATAAGAGTACAAGCACAAGACAACAATGCAAATAGATATCTACTTTGTTTGTTTGTTTCAAATAGTATCTAGACTCAAGTATTTCATCAAGAATCTACAAGTTATGTCTAGATCAACTCACAAGTAATATCCTATAAGTGATACTCATGAAGATAACAAAGGTTCAAGAAATGGTTGTTATTGATAAATTCAACAAGTGGTTCCATACTAGAAGATTCTTTCAAATGGTATTGCATCTACACGTGGTATCAATCATGCAAGACGATGGTTCAATAAGTGATCCTCAACTTTAAGTGATCATCAAATGAAGAATGCATCCCTCAACTACAAGAGCTCAAGTGTATCAATGAGAAACTCACCTTTTATGGAAATTGATGACAAAGGGGGAGAGATTGTATAAAGATATGAAAGCTTTTATAAGGGGGAGAGATAAATTGTGTAAGGGGAGAGATAAGATATGAAAGCTTAAGAGGTTGGACATGGACATGGACAAAGAGGGAGCAACATTGAAGAAAAGAGATGGATCAAAATTTCTTGGACAAGAGAAGCACACAAGAAGGGAGAGCAAGCTCATAAACTTTGATTGATTGCATTTGATATGTGCATTTCATGTGCTTGCTTGCATTGCATAAATTCTTAAATTCAATATGCATGCTTGTGTGTTGTATGCTAGTTGTAGAACTTGAATGATGATTTGATAACTAGCATGCATAGGATGATAGCTAGACACTTGGTATACTTTACAAGTAATACTAGTACCTTGCTTTTAATGTTGATCTCACAAGGTATCTAGTGCTTTTATTTCCAAGTGATATCTAGTTAACCATGGTGCTAAGGATGAACTTAAAGGTGCAACTCCGATTGGTACACGCTTCAAAGGTTTATTCTATACACCTTAGCATCATTTTGTAGTAATTACTCTCCCATAATTTTAATCTATGCATATGTGCGACCTTCAAATCAAACACTCTAGCACATATGTAGGGAGAGCTAATATTACCATTTTGGGTTTGTGGTACTTGTCCAAAATTATTTTCACATGGTAAAATTGCTTGGGCAAGCAACATGAATCCAAAAGAGCTTAATTTCCATATCTTTGTAGAGTTGTCATCAATTACCAAAAAGGGAGAGATTGAAAGGTCCTTGTTTGGTTTTGGTAATTGAGTGACAACTTAGGTGGACTAATTGTGTTTATGTGAGATACACAGGTGATTAGTCCACAGGTATATGTGTATGAGCAACATATGCCATGAAGGTGAAAATAGCTTGGAGATGTTGCAAAGCTCACACATGTGATGATGAAGGAGCTCATTGCACATGAGACATGACATTGAGTCATGTGATCAAGGTGGAGAAGATCAAGACAAGACTTGGCTTGATGGACCGGTTGCAAGCGTGAAGGGCAAGTCAAAGGCTTTGGAGTGATGGACCGCATGGCGGTGAAGCTTGAGCAAGACTTGGCGCCGATGGACGATGGCAATGGTGAAAAGCAAGTGAAGTCAAGATTGATGAACCAATATGATCACGTGATGATATGAAGTGGATCATATCATTGTTGATCATGTTGGTGTATGTGTTGCATCAACATTGGAGGAGATGGAATGGAATGCGCAAGGCAAAGGTATAACCTAGGGCATTTCATTTTACCGGTCATAGGTGTGTAGAGAAGTTGATGACCGGGTTTAGGATAGATGGCCGTACTATCAAGAGAAGCAAACTTGTTTGCATATCGGTCATCTATGTGCCACTCGAGTGATCTAATTTTGTATCGTCGCTAGGATTGAGTGGTGTGACAAGTTGAGTGGCTAACATCCTTTGGGAAATAATTGTGAAAAAGATAACACACATACACATGGCGGTGTACACTTGGTGGTGTTGGCACATTTACAAAGGAGATGAAGTTGGAGTTGATGTGGATCAACTCGGTGAAGAAATGGAGATGAGAAAGGTCCCACAGAGTGGACCAGACTCTGGTCACGCAGTGATCGGACGCTGAGGCTCAGCGTCCGGTCAGTAGTGGTAGTCACCGTGCAGCGTCGGTCTGTCGACCGGACGCTGGCTCTGAAAGTGACCGAACGCTAGAGGCAGTGTCTGGTCCTATTGTTAGACGAAGTAGTGTCACTGGAGAGTGACCGGATGCTAGGGCTACATCCGATCACGTCCGACCGAACGCATTCGGTTGGGGTCAGTACCTTACTGTAAACGACCGGACGCTGAGGGTCCAGCGTTCGGTTAGTTGAAGCTATTGCATCTGGTCTGAAGATGACCGTTGAGATCAGAAGAATGTCGTTGAATGTAGGTGACACATGGCTGTCATCGGGCGACCGGACGCTGAGGTCCAACGTCCAGAGCATCCGGTCGACCCGACAGTTGCCCAGTGAAGGGGTAACAGCTAATTTAGCCCTTGGGACTATAAATAGAAGTGGCCTTCAGCCATGGCTATTGCTGAGCACCTTGGGGGACTTTGTGTCCATGCTTGAGAGTGCTTGGGAGCCCTCCATCTCACACATACTTGATAGTGATCATCCGATTATGTGAGAGAGCGATTCTAGTGCGATTGCATCGTGAGGTTGCATCGAGTGACACTAGGTGATCGAGTTGCAAGCCGGTGGTGCTTGTTACTCTTGGAGGTTACCACCTCCTAGATGGCTTGGTGGTGGTCTCCATGGAAGCCCGTAAGAAGCTTGTGCGGCGCTCCGGAGAAGTGCTTTGTGAGGGGCATTGTGCTCGTCCCGCAGGAGCCGCAAAGAGCAACTTTAGTAAAGCGTGTCATTGAGCTACCCTCACCTTCGGGGTAGGTTCTTGCGGCGCCCGACATGCGGGCTTAGCGGGTGATGCTAATTAGCCACCGAACCACCAAGTGAGCGGTCGACACAATGGGGACTAGCATGTTGGCAAACACGTGAACCTCGGGAGAAATATCATCGTGTCAACCTTGTTCTTCCTGTTGGTTTGCATCCCCATTACACAAGCTTGCTATTACTTTTATACATATTAAGCTTGTGTAGTTGCTCTTGTAATTAGTTAGCTTGTGTAACTTACTAGTTACCTTCTTGCTTGTGTAGCATAGAAGTAGCTCCCTTGCATGGCTAATTTGGTTTGCGTAACCTTGTTAGTCACATTGCTTAGTTTATGTAGCTAAGTAATTGTGCTCTCTAATTTAGCATTGGTTGCCTTGTTATTGAGCATTGCTAGTGAGCTTAGTTGTCTTTGTGCTTTTGATTACTAGCATGTGTAGGAGCTCCCTTGTCGCTTAAAGTACTAGTAGCATAGGTTTGTGTGACCTTGCTTCTAGAATTGGTTAGGAGAGCTCTAGCTAGCCCAGCACCTTTGTTGCTAATTAGTATCTTTGAAAGGTGCTAGTGAATATAGATAGAGGGGTGTAGTCTTGGCTAGGCCGATAGTTATAATTCTGCACTTGTTTCAGTTAGTCAACGCGATTAAGTTTTAGAAAAGACTATTCACCCCCCCTCTAGTCGCCATCTCGACCCTTTTAGCCACACTGGAGAAGGCCATGGTAGGCGACACTTGCAATGGAGAAGGCGAGCGGCATTGTTTTTTTAGAAGTCATGAAGCACTGAAGCGCGCAGAGCGGAGTGGGACGAGCGACATCTGGGCAAATGAACGCCCACTTCCCAGCATTACCGTTGTTTTTTTTCACAATCATATTTGCAAAAACACAAACCTAATTTTTTCCCTAATAATAGGCCCTCATAGATGCAATGGACGAAGACAAACAACTAATTCCTAATAGACCCTAAAAGTCAGATAATTATTTTTTTTAAAAAATAGTGAAGATAGTGTTATTTATAGCTAGACATGGCATGAGGATGTTACCTTCAACTTCATCCATAGCATCTATGAGGTTCCGATTGTTGTGATTGCAGGAGGATGTTAGCTTATCAACTTGTGATCTTTGGGTTTTTTATCCAATCTCACAGCATGTATAAAGCTCTCATATGTTTGAGGGGGTGCTAGAGTATATGTCGCAAACCCTAGATATAGTAGTTTAGGATTGATAGTAATGCCATGTAAACAATACTTATTTGTAGGAGAGGGTCCTTTCTCTTCAAGCCATGTACTACCATATAAACAATCTATGATGTTGAAAGTGCATCTAGTCCGTTAGTGGGTTTTGGTGAATTGAATGATAATACGATTAAAGGTCTAACATGTTTGCAAAGTATTGAGCAGGTTATTGATATTGCCATATACATTTGAAATGTACTCTTTTGTATAAATCATTAGGAATCAAGGCTCAAATTGATTGGCAAACATACATGGTATGTTATATGTGACTAACGGGGAACAAATGGTGAGCCAAAGTATGTGAAAGAAAAGAGACATGGACATATATATGATCATTGGACCAAGCAAATTGACAAGCATAAGTTGGAATTTTCAAAAAGGGACATGTTTGTCGATGAGTATCCAATGAAGTCTCTAAGATGAAGCTTGGTGAAGTTGTGCAATAGAAAATCAAAATGAGCATTGTTTAGAAGGAAGCTCATGGAAATAATCTAGTTCAAGCAAAAGGTAATAATGGATGCTTATTGTTGATTTAAGAAAGGATGTGACTTGAGGATGGCTTTGATAGAGTGAAGATAGCAAGAAAGATCTTTGAGGTACTAACCGTCGATGAAGGGCAAGCGATGACTTGAGCGTCGAGGCACCATAGCTAAGGTGAAGAAGAGAGTGCATGCATTTAGTCAAGGCACTAATCGAGCTATGTGGATCCATATATTGAGGAGAATCAAAATCATTGTTGAATATGTGATGAAGCGACTTGAAGCCTTAGAGTGATTTCATATATGTTAAGGAACTGGTTCAAGTCACATGCTTAAGGTGGCATTGCTCAAGATAATGAAGATAAGCTAATTGCTTCTCGTGTGAAGATGAAATGAGAATAAATAACATATGTGAAGAAGTGAAGTTCAAGCGGTTTGATTTTAGTTTTTCATTGAAATTGAGTTGACAGAAATGTCGTACTGTTAAGAGGGATACAACATGATGTGAATTTATTAGTCTCTAGTGCTCAAGAAAACCCATGTGAGATAGACCCACACAAAATCTAGTCTTAAGTGCATTGTGGGGGTACATACCGAATGGTTTGGAATGCCATACCAGATGGTTCGTTTTGACATTGTTCTAGGATCAAAATATCTGACAGAATTTCCGATCAGGGCTCTCAGTTAGAATTAATTTTCTTGGGTTGGAAATTCCCATGTGGATCAGGATTCCTGAGGACTAGAAGTAAGTTTGAGCAAAATCTTAGTAACGGCTAGTTGGGCTCATAGTGGGTCCAGTATGGCATACCGGGCAGTCCGGTATGGACTATCAGGCTCCAATGGATAGTAATGGGTGGTTTTTGTTGGAAGAGGTGTTTACACCCTCAATCCCTCTCATTTGAGGGTTTTTATTCTAGTGATAGCCATATTCTTTCTACGCCTTTGAGAGCCTGTCTACCCTCTCTTTGTGAGATTAAGTGCTAATTGCAAAATACAAGTGTTGGGTTGAGTGAGGTTGACTTAGTGAGAAAAAGAGAGCAAGCCAAATAATATTTGTGCACATGTGGCAGGTTAAATATCTTGTAAAACATTGGTTACTCTTGGAGATCAAGTCTCCTATAGACGGTTAGGAGTCGCCAGCAAGCACCGAGGGTTTTATAGACGAGGGAATTCCTTGTGAGCCATTATAAAAGATCGCAATTCCTTGTGAGCCACTGAAAAAATTCAGCAGACTTCAGCACTACTGCTCTAATTTTTTTTACCCCCCATGCCACTGCCGTCAAATTGGGCTCTAACGATGTCAAACTACAGGTGTGAAAAAGTCAAAATACCCTTAGGTCTAAATATGCCATTAAATTTTTTAAGCATTTTAATGACTTCAAATTAAAAAACTCAAAACTAGAAAGTTATAGATCTCGTCGAGATCTATAATTTTCATATAAAAATTATCCTCATTTAATTCTGCAAAAAAAGAGATATGATTTGATATGATTAATATATCTTAGAAAAATCATATCTTTTTTGCGGTATTAAATGAAGATAATTTTTATATGAAAATTGTAGATCTCGATGAGATCTACAACTTTCTAATTTTGAGATTTTCTATTTGAAGTCGTTAAGATACTTAAAAATAATGACATATTTAGACTTAAGGGTATTTTTGACTTTTCCCACCTGCAGTTTGACACCGTTAGAGCCCAATCTGACGATAGTGGCATGTAGGGCAAAAAAAATTAGAGCAATGACGCTGAAGTCCGCCGAACTTTTTTAGTGGCTCACAGAGAATTACGATCTTTTTTAATGGCTTACAGAGAATTCCCTCTTTATAGACGGTAGAGTGTCATGGCAAGTTTCTTAGGGCTTTGATTTTGCCTCCTCAAGGGAAAAGATCAACCTAGTGGATCGAGGAAAGTGGTTTAGAGCAACCTAGCTAGAGCTTGATCATGAATGATTATTACTCACAGTTTCCTCAATGAAGATGTAGGGTTCAAATGGAAACCCAAACTTTGGTGAAACAATTCATTTTCTCCTTTGTGCTTTCCTTTGCATATTTCGATATACTTTGGTTGTGTAGTAAACTTCAGTGCACATCCACTAGGAAGCTACTACAACATCAAGGGTGAAGTACAAGCAAAAGGGGAGAAGTTTGGACCTGATTCAGCACGACCAAATAACGGATGTTCTGGTATTCACTGAAGTGTTCCAAAAATTTTCGGTTTGTGACTAATCACTTTGTATAGCACGTTTAAGTCCATAGACCTCGCTAACATTCTCTGCTTGCAGTGTGGACTTAGTAAAGGGTTTAAACTCCGATTTAGTTTTCTAAGCAATCAGCAATCAGAAAACTTGGTATTGATCTAACTTTCACTTTTAAGTTGTAATTTTCATAAACACCTATCCATCTCCCCTATAGGCAACATCCTCGTTTCTTCCACAGGCCCAAGTAATACATCAACCATGTTAAACCAATTATAGGGCATCGCCTCACCTCGCTCAGTAAGGCTAGCCTTGCCAGTATCAGAGAGTGGTTCTGGCTCGCCCAAGTTAGAGACAGAAGTTCTTGACAACACATAAATCGAAGGAGCGAGCAAACAAACCAAGCGCAAATTTTCTTGCCTAGGCTAGCAAATAAAGCAAGCGGCAGAGGCAAGATATATCTATATGGTCCTCTCTGTTTACTTTCTTTTACTAGGACATATTAACTGCAGCACAGTGATATAGTTTACAAGGGATGGATAGGGTGTTTTGACTTTTGACTATTCATTTAGGAAACCAGGAGTTAGGAGGAAGGTTTGTACAGGGATAGATGGCGTTTGTATGCTTCTGGGGTATGCATAGCCTCACCTATCTTCCTTCAGTTTAAGAGTCGTTAATTCCTCCTAGCTTGATCCAAAACCCATGCGTTAGGGGCAACTACATCGGAGGTCAGAACAGAGATTTCACCACTGAAGTGTATATGTATAATGCGAGGTCAAGTTTCAACGTTTGCTTATTGTTATTAAGGGTTGTGTGCAACACTGTCTTGCGCCACATCAAACTAGCAAAGCCATGGTCGCTTTATGTCAATTAGCCGGAGCATATCTCACCTGATAGAATAGAAACATGTCCAGATCTGATCTTAGTCCCACATGCATGCTGTGCCATCATGCTTAGCGAGAGGCTCATCACTACCACGGACCTGAATATCATTGAGGGTCGAAAATCCTGAAGGAAAGCCCTGAAACCGTCAAGGAAATCAATACTGGCAGCTAGTACTCAAGAAATGGCCGCAAGGGTAGGGAGTTAGCACCGCCAAGGTAATACAAATGAACCGTCAAAAAATAGCTTTATCTGAGGGCTCACACCCAGGGTTTTGACCCCAAGGAATTTTGTGTTTCCTTGGCATACATGTTACAGGGGTTTAATTGACCAAGAAAATATTGATCATTCATTATAAATGTAGACCAAAACAAATATCAGGATAGAGGCCACAATTAAACCAAACCGCTAGATTAGATAACACATCCAATATCCATTGGTTCATTACATGTCCATTTTGCAAATATAAGATTTAGCTAGCTAACAACAGTGTATCATCCTACGTGTCAGCAGTATAGCAGATTTGTGGCTTTGCAGATGCGCAGCCCGGCAGCCCTCGTAGGAGGACGGGGGATGGCCGTACGAGGGGCAGGTGGGCGCTGGGGCTCACCTCATCGACAGTGGCGGCATGCTCCAGGTCGGCGCTAGGGTTCACCTCATCGACAGTGTCGGCATGGTCCGGGTCGCCGCCCGTCGTCCGTGCAGGAACCGCCGCTCACCTGTGCAGGAGCCGCCACCCGCCCACGCAGGAGCCGCTGTGCAGGAGAGTTGCTCGATTTTTTTCTATCGGAGAGAGTCGCTTGAAGTGGGAGACGCGGAGGGGGCGAATGGATAAGCCAGGCACGTACGTGTACGTGTGGTGGATGGTTAAACTGTTGGTTTGATCTCTCAACCACAGTGGCCCAACGGCCACTTGGGCCTTGACCTCACGCCCTGATCGGGGGCGCCTAGTCCATCTATGGCTGGCGGGCCCCTGTCACACTGCGCATTAAATAGAGGTGGGGTCGGCAGCTCTCAGAAAAGAGGTTCGCCTGAGCTGTACGCCCCACCTAGAAACCCTACTCTGATCTAACAGCGGGGCGCAGCCAGTGACGGGAAGCACCGCCGCCGCCACTGCACTGCGCCACCACGGTCTTCACTGCGTCGCTCTTTCTTCTCCGACCATCGCTGCCTAGCGCAGAACTTCACCGATGAACCTAATGGCCGGATCCCCTACTCAATGGATGGTCAGTGCCTAACCCTAGCTCCTACATCTCCCTCTCTCTCTCTTTGTCTCCTACTCCCGAAGGAAGCTCCAGGTCTATTTGATTCAACTGCTAAAGAAATAACCCACTAGATCCACATCTAGATGATCTAAAGTGACTTAACAATGGTATCAGAGCTGGTTCTAGTATGTGGATCTTGTCAGGGGCTAGAAACCCAGAAAGGGGAGGGGTACCCATAACCCTAACCCTAACAGAAGGGAAAAGACATGGACGACGGTCCGAGGGAAGTCTTACCAGGGCTTCCCCGCCGCCATCACTACCGCCTCACACGGGATGGAGCACCCGCCGCTGGTTTGCTGATGTGCAGGAAGAGATGGATTAGATCTTTTCGGATCTGAACATACAGACTAGGGTGTTTTTACTAACCCTAACCCTAAATGGGTGATAGAAACAGAGGGCTTGGATTCAAGAAAACGACAAGATCCGAACCCTAACCCACTACAGACTCGGGGAAGAAGAAGAACAAAGTGAATCCCTAACCCTAGATCCAATCCCCATCCCCAAATCGGTCAAAACAGAGAAAAAGAAAAGCAAGGCCAGTGGCTTACCTCACCGCTGCCATCTCCGCCGTCGTGCGGGAAAGACCGGACCGCGCCGGTGTTTGTCGTCGAGGTGCATCCGCGCGGGTACGGGTACAGGGCGCCGACACGGAGCCGCTTGACGGCGGCGCGCTCTCCCGACGGGGAGCGCGCTCGCCGGCAAGAGGGCCCGCGGTGGCACCATCTTCGTTTTCTCCTCCGGCGCGGCTTGCTGTCACTCGTGTGCGGCGCGCTGCTGAGAGAGAGACGCGTGAGAGAGACGGGGAGAAAGAAATGAGCCTAGGGTTCAGAGGGAGGCCGGCCGCGGCGCGGTTTTGATCAGGCGATACGGCCGGACGGCCATCGGATTTGATCCGACGGCGTGGAATGACCGGGCCACTCAGCGGCCCAGGCGGGATTGAGTTTTCCTGGCCCAGGCCCAGGTTGCGGCCTAGGCGCGGGGAGGAAGGCGCGCGCGTTGTGGTGGGCCGTGCGCTACTGCTACTTGCGGGCCGCGCGCTGCTGTTGCATATGGGCCAAGCGCGTGAGCAGCTGGGCCGCGTGCACTGCTGCTGATGGGCTCCGGGCTATACAGTGCTGGACCGGGCCAGAATGCACAGTGATGATTAAAAAAATGTTTTATTATTTTTCAGAAGCAAATTTTGATGATTTCATTCAAAGAATGATTTAAAATCTCTGATGATTATTGCACCAACGTGTTAGAATTTTCAGAGAGTAGAAAAGTACAGTAAAATGCTTCTGAAAAGTAGAAAAATTTTTTTGTCAATTTTCCGCTGCAAAGTTAAAGGTTTATTGTCTTCTAATTTGAAGAGCAGTTATAGTTATTCAGTAAATGATGAAAAGTTTATCCTCCAATTAAAAATTTTCCAGCTGGTTCTAATTTTTAATTGGAGGAATAGACGGTTGATAGTTAAGATAAATTATAATATTATTATTTTCTGACCAACGTTGATGATAACAATATTATAAGTTTATTTATGAGTTTAAGTTGAAAGTTAAATTATGGTATTGTTATTTTCTGACCAACATTGATGATAACAATATTATAATTCTATGAGTTTTATGTTTAAAGTTTAAATCTCTGATGAATTTTGCATCAAAGTGACCAATTTTTCAGAGAAAAGATAAAGATCAAGGAATGCTCTTAAACTAGAGAAATGTAATTTTATGTTTCTGCTACAATGAAGTTGATTGTCTTTAATTAAATTCGAACCAACGGGAGAATTTAATTTTGAGGAGCAGTTCTATGTTTTATTCCATTTCTGCCCAACGGTGATGTGGAATTAATGTAGAAGAATGATGTTTTATTCTATTTCTGCCCAACGGTGATATAGAATAGAACATAAAGTTTTCAAAGTTTAATGAGCATTATTATTGAATATTTTTCAGACAAAAGACCTCCATGCTTTCATTCTTGAAGGCAGAAAGAGAAATGAGCTGGGTACTTGTGACTCAGATGATAAAATGCCTAAGGGCAATTTATGTATGAAAGAATGCCATTGGTTAAGGGACTGTGTTCTCTTTAAAGAATGGCTTTAAAAGAAAGAATTCTAGGATATTGATCCAAGAAAAAGATAGATCAATGAGAGTCTTCATTGAGAAATGTCTTTTATGTACTCTCTGTGGAGAAGAATTTATTTTCAGTTTCACTTATGAGAGTTGTAAAAGTCATATACATTAAACATGTGTGTTAAAAGAATATTCGGATTTATTTCTGAATTTGATGATTGAACACGAGCCAGTCCTGGCAATTATGTCCGTTCAAAGGAATATCTCGCATGGTGGGAAAAAGTTTGTGATAGTACCCACATGGCGGGAAAAGTTTGAGAAAATACCCGCATGACGGGGTAAAATTGGCATAGTACATATGTTAACCAATCCTGCATGGCGGGAGAGTTTGGCATAGTACTTATCCCGCATAGCGGGAGGAGGATGTGATGATTCATATGCTCTAAAGAAATATCCCGCACATGGAGAGAAGTTTGGGATAGCTCTTATGCTATTCTAGTATTTACCGTACACTCTGATTGTGTCATGGTCATAAGTACTCAATGAGTTTGAGAACAAAAGAAAGTTGCATGTGAACCAAGAGATAAGAATGATATGCAAGTGTGACTTGCAGAAGTATTGATAATAATAGACTATGTTGAGTTTTAAAGTGTAATGAGGAAAATGTACTTCCATACGAATTTTGTTTGCATGATGTAATCATGTGGATGAAGTAAGTAATCAAAGTTTCCTCATTCACAAGAGTTCTGAATGTTTCGAAATTGTGGTAGAAAAGTTCATACCACATTTCGAGGGGGAGAAATGTAAGATTAAGAAAGATACTTTCCCATACTTCAGATAATGCAATGCATACTATGCATTGAAGGTAAAAGTGATCTATAAAAGATGAATGTGATCGTTGAGGGAGTAAGACGGTCATAATAACAATACCCCTAAAGTAAAGAAATAGCTAAATTCCTAGATTTTTTTTATAGTTCCGATGGGAAGATAGCATAGTCGGCTAGTATTCATACTGGACGAGTTCAGAGTCATCAAGGCGGTGCTAAACGCGCCGTATGAGTTTTTTGACAGATTAAACCCAAAATAAGAAATTTGAAGATACACCATATTTACAGAAGATGGAGTAATCTGGGGGAGCATGGTATGTAGATACCTAAAGCTTGAATAGAAGTGGGATTACATATCCACTACAGTGTTTAGAGCAACAAATTGCTTAATACATGTTGATGTTGTATGATATATACAACACCTGATGTTAGCTCTTAAAGAAGATGAATAAGTAAACAAGGATCTTATGATACGGGAGGCTATAGAACATTTGCCTTTTGGCAATAAAGAGCAACAATAGCCCCATACGAAAGAAGTGCCACGAGGCCCCAGAAGGTCTTAAAGAATAAGAAAGAAATTCAAATGGAGGATAATTCCACCTCATTTGAAAAGCCATGAGAGGGCATTCACTCATCTAAATGGCAAGAAGTAAAGGAAGATGAAATACCAACGATGTTTGGGACTAAGAAAAATTCCCAATGGAGCCAAAACAGTAGGCTGCAATGGGTCTACAAGACAAAGATGACTCCAAAGGGAATATAAAAAGATATCAAAAGGGAATATTGAAAGCTATAAAGCGTCACTTGTGGTGAAATGATTTACACAAAGAGAAGGAATAGATTATAATAAGCATGCAATGATTCTTTTAGAATCATAATGGTGTTAGTGGCACATTACGATTTATAGTTACATCAAAAGGATGTAAAGACACATTCCTCAACAGGAACTTATATGGAAAAGTTTACATGGCATAACTCAAAAGGTTTTATCGTAGAAGAAAAAGAACGTAAAGGGATGTTGCCTAAAGAAATCCATTTATGGATTAAAGCAAACTTCAAGACAGTGGTTTTTGAAGTTTGACAGTACAATAAGAAAGTTTGGGTTTTAAAGAGAATGTAGAGGACAATTGTATTTATGCAAAGTTTAAACATGGGAATTTTATTTTCCTAATCCTGCATGTGGGTATCACCTTACTCGCTAGTAGTGGTGTTAATCTACTGTTGGAGAAGAAGCAGTTCTTGTCCTCAAGTTTCAATGAGAATGGTCTTGGTAAAGCATCATTCGTTCCAGGAATTGGAACTTACCGAGATAAAAGGAAAAGGGGTATTAGAACTGTCTCAAGTGTATACTTAGAGAAGATTCTAAAGAAATAAAGTATATATGTGAGTAAACTTGCGCCTGTTTCTAAAGTAAAGGGTAATAGTTTTCGAAACTTTCAGTGTTCCAAGAATGAATATGAGATCGATCAAAAGGACGTCCTATATGCTTCAGCTGTTGGAAGCTTAATGAATGCTTATAAGCAAGAACTTACCCTGACATAGTTCATGTATCTGGGATATTTTGGCAGAAGTCCAGTCCAGATATAGATCACTGGAATGAAGATGAGAATGTTTTGCAATTGTGCAAAGATTTATAGGCCTCATGGTGAGTAAGAAAGAATAAGTACTCTCAAATAGTTGTGGGTACAAATGTTAAATTTTGGCAAGATGTTTAGTGAAACCCACATAGTAGCTAACACTCGCAGTTAGAGTTTTATTGTGGAAAAGCTCCAAAGAAACAGTTGTGGTGTCATCAAGGATGCATACCCACAGTATAGCTTGATATGAGGCTTAAAGGACAGGCGAAGTGGTTAAAAGAACTTACACCCGGAATTGATAATGGTATACAACAGCAATAACCATTTAAGTAGTTCGCTCCTATAACAACGGGTCAAGTGTGCTGCCAAACACATTGACGATAAAGTTGTACGTTGTGAAGGAGAAAGTCTGGAATCATACTAAAAATATTGAACATAAAAGTAACAAGCAAGTGCTTGCGGATCCGCGTACAAAAGGCTTACCACCCAGTGTGTTTAGAGAACACACAGTCGACATGGGTTTATGGTATAGCCTATGATTTTCGAACAATAAAGGGCCCAAAGTTAAAGAATCTGTTTCAAAACAGAGATGTGTATCGTAGCTGTTAAGTCTATCGGCGATTGACCGTGACGATGAAGCATGCTCTATGCACTAATCTGTGATGGAACAAATAAAAGTGAAAAGGATTAAAGTCAAAGTTTAAAGTTAAAATATGAGATGAGATCAAGGGGGAGAATGTTGGTTTGATCTCCCAACCACAGTGGCCCAACGGCCACTTGGGCCTTGACCTCACGCCCTGATCGGGGGCGCCCAGTCCATCTATGGCTGGCGGGCCCCTGTCACACTGCGCATTAAATAGAGGTGGGGTCGGCGGCTCTCAGAAAAGAGGTTCGCCTGAGCCGTACGCCCCACCTAGAAACCCTACTCCGATCTAACAGAGGGGCGCAGCCAGTGACGGGAAGCACCGCCGCCGCCACTGCACTGCGCCACCACGGTCTTCACTACGTCGCTCTTTCTTCTCCGACCGTCGCTGCCTAGCGCAGAACTTCACCGATGAACCTGATGGCCGGATCCCCTACTCAATGGATGGTCAGTGCCTAACCCTAGCTCCTACATCTCCCTCTCTCTCTCTTTGTCTCCTACTCCCGAAGGAAGCTCCAGGTCTATTTGATTCAACTGCTAAAGAAATAACCCACTGGATCCACATCTAGATGATCTAAAGTGACTTAACATAAACAGGCCAGTGTTGGGCTTTTCTTTTAGCTAGGCCAAAATCCAGCGCGGGAACTTAAGGAGAGTTTGGCGCCTTCTTTTTGCCCAGTTTCAATGCGCGGTAAAGTGAAGAAAAAAAATTACTTGAAGGTTGGCACTCAAGGAAACTAGCATTTTCTTGAGTGTTTCTACATACACTCAAGCAAATACACATTTTTCTTGAGTGTGTGAAATAACACTTAAGAAATATGCATTTCCTTAGGGGATTTTAGCAACTATCAAGGTAATATATATTCCTTGAGTGCTCAATCTCGTCCTTCAAAGAAATTGACGGCCCTCAAGGATATTCCATTACGTGGTAGTGTGTGTCTGATCCTTCCATGGATACGGCATGTGCTGGACAGGTCTTCACATTTCACCATTGCAAGCAAGGATAATCTCACCATACAACCCAATGTTAAGCCATGATAAATTGATAATCTGATAATCTTGTGGTTTGCCGCTGAAGAGCAAACATGGTAAACTTTGTAGAACTGTAATAATCACCAAATCAGATACATTGACGGGTAGATTTGATCTATACCTATACGTACTACTGTGCAGTGCTATGGGGTACTCATAATTTCTGAGATCTTAGACGGACTATATTTTATTAATATACAAGTTAACACCCCACCACCCCGGCCCCCAAGTTCTCGTTGTTAAAAAAACTCTGCCACGGCACCGAAAGATAGCGATGGCACAGGTTAATTGTCGTGGTACGAGGCCCTGTATATATAATTAACAAGTTCGATGGATCCGGCAGTCGGCGAGCTTTTCAGTTCAGAGAGAGGCCTCGTCGAGGATCTGCCGATCAGGTCAGGCGAGCTCTGAATAATTCTGCAGGGAGCTGTTGAGACAGTTGGACATACAGTAGATCCGTCTTCGCTGCAATAATTTGCAGCCACGAGCAGACGAGCTCGTACGTCCAGTGCGATTACGCTCCTATTCTAATCCCATTATATCTGCATGATGGTTTTCTAAGGAAGGTAGCAGCATCACATGCCATCATGTAGGTTGTGCCATGCATGATAAAAGGGAGAAATAATAATACGTCTGATTTTTATTTTTTTTTTGCACACTCCAATGAAAATTTTCTAGTAAGATTGCCTGGTTACGACTTACGAGCAATCTCAAATGGACTATGGTTGAATGGTTCACAAGCACACAAAGAAAGAAAATCACATGCTCTAACAATGTGTGGGCGACGTGATTAATTGTTCTTATCGATTTCGCATGATTCTACAACGAAGTTATTTTTTTAGAAGAAAATCATTTCAAAGCAACTGGGATCATCAGTATCTTTTTTATGGGAGAATTATTAAATGTGGATAGCAATGCAAGAACTACCTTTTCTTAGAATGAAGAGAATGTTCCTTTGCAAGTTGCTTACGAATCCCTCCAGATTTTGATACCCTAATGAGGAGCACGTCACATGCATTGGAATGGATAGAACTGAACCAGCTAGTCTCTTTAATTGCAATGCTGTTGCAAGGTTATATTATTACTAATTGCTATTAGTACAAAATCAGAATCCAGAGCACTTCTATGATGCTGTTATTGACGTTGCCAAAAGATATCTGCCTTTTGTAATGTAAAGTTAGTGAAACCCAAGAGGATTAGAGGACTACCTGCAGAATCAGATCTCTGAGCTGTTAACTGTCCTGTGATGCATGGCTACTAGCTGCTGGAGTACACACCTTACCAATAAGAGATGATGAAACTATCACCACTGAACATGCAAACAAACATGCCGATATCAGACACAGAGTAGTACAGGTTGTTCATGAAGAAAAAAGCAGCAGCTGCAGGAACACCAACCATGCGTCGGCCTAATCCAGATTGTACTACCGGTTCACGGATTGCAGGCATAGAAGAAAAGGGTCGAGGCCTTTTGCATGCACTTGTAGAGAACTAACAATTTGTTAGTTAATCAACGAGCTTATCAACCACTGCAGTGTCACATCTACCAAATAGCTTGCGTCATTCATCCAACGCGAGAACATACTAGCACATGCCAAATGCTGCTTGGAGGTTGACATCCGCAGAGAGGTTAACTACTTAACTACCATTACATGATCATCAACAATAACGCAAGGAAAAGGCCAGAGCCTCATAACTAACAGCTACTCCTAGACTTGTAAAGCAAACAATTCTCGTGTTTAGTATTATATCAGAAATTTGCCTGCAGGACACTAAAAAAGGGTGTGGTGGTCTCAAAGACATTGAGGACCTATTTGTTTAAGCGGCAGCGTTTAGGCTTTTGGCTTCTGGCTGTTAGCATTTTGCTATTTGTTGTTTTAATAAATTTTTAGCTTCTCAGCACACCGAAAGTCAGGAAAGCTCCTTTTAGTGTGCTTTTTCATTTGCTCAGAAGCTAGCTTTTCAAAAATAAAAAATCCAACTCAACAATTGGGATGTTTGTTTCAACTTCTAGCTCCCCGCTGCAGCTGTGGCGGTAAGAAAATCTGCTACTGCCTACTGTAGCAACTACTACAAACAGCCGTAGCACAATCCAAGAAGCTGCAGCGAGCACAGACTGTAAAACAAACAAGGCCTTACTCTTCCATTGTGCCTGATGAAAATGTGATTTTGACTCTAGGACACCGTACATTATAGCATGGTGATAAAATCATATTGAGCGAATTTTTCTCTTTGCGACAAAATCACATCTATTCACATAATTCACTAGGCACATTTAAACCGATGAGTGTGGTGTCCTTCGAACCACACCAGATCCTCTTGACGTCATGTATACAAATTTTGCCATTATGTGTATCGACCAGTAATATACCGAAAAGAAACAAAAAATATATAAAGGCTTCTGTGGCCATAATAAAGGAGTAGGAGCTAACCATAAAGGAAGCATTTGATCAACAAACTTAGTTATAATCCATCACGTCCATCTATCAGCAGGCCGCCATCTTCCTTGGCCTAACATGCAAGAGCAAGGCACAGCAATATGTGCGTACAGCGTACATAATGGAAATGCCAGAGCCCCAGAGAGGGAGCAGGGCACATGCGGAACACTTCGCATGCGGGGCAACGCTGTGGTTGGGCATGCATGCGTGAAACTGTTGGAGGACGGTTTTGTGGACAGCCATATGGGGGACAGGAGAGGACCTAGCTAATAGCTATAGCAACATCATCCTCCATCTGCTGCTTGCATCGAGTATATCCATCTGCATGCACTGGTCACTTGATCCATAGGAGTACTCATGTGAAGAATACATGGACATTCCAATAAGCCACTAGAATATGTGAAAGTTGCCAATTAACTAGTCTTATATACTCCCTCTGTCCTGTAATATAGTGCATTCTAGCATTCAAAAATTATTCTCAAATATAATGTATTCTATAGGACAAAAATCAGTTTTGCATTAAGTACTTTCCATTTATCAACCAATCATCAATAATCATGTCGATGATAGTATCTGATTAGGAAATAAAATGAAGGTACATGCGTCTTTTATGTTCTCTCTTAATTTGTCTTAAAATTCCTATAATGTACTGTATTACATGGCAGATAGAATATATGCATAGAATTAACAGCAATTCTCAGAAATTGCATTGATCCTAGACATTAGCCGTATCAAGCACCAGCGACCTCTGGACCACCAGTTAAAGAAAAATGCACGCTAGTTAATCATTCATTTTGCTAACAATAATTGCCTCATTCGTTTGGCTGATAAGTCATGACTGAAATTACTGTTAGCTAATTTGGTGTAAAAAAAATATTATTTATTGACTAAAAAAATACAACTTATAAAACAAACCAACAGTGCGAATGGTCGAGTAGTACTACTGCTGCCACTAACTATTAACTAAGGGTGCGTTTAGATCCAAAAAATTTTGGATTTTGGCTCACTGTAGCATTTCGTTTGTATTTGGTAATTAGTGTCTAATTATGGACTAATTAGGTTCAAAAGTTTCGTCTCGCGATTTCTCGACTAACTGTATAATTAGTTTTTTTTCGTCTACATTTAGTACTCCATGCATGTGCCGCAAGATTCGATGTGATAGTTACTATGCAAAATTTTTTGGCAAGGCCTAAGGCAGGTTCAATTCTCTGTCAGATCGAGCTGGCAATGGATACTAGATACCGGTCAGCCAATAAGCTGGGCACTGCATGCATTTTTTCTGATTTTCCCAGAGCTAGCTAGCTATAGCCTACTATAGCTTAGGCGATCAGGCGATGCATGCACGATTGCTGGAAAATGTATACTAATGCGGTAGCTAGCTGCACAGGCCACAGGCCAGCTAACGTGCTCCATAATGCATGGGTATATCACTGAATGGGACTCCCATGCATACTCCTATGCGTGTACTCCTACCCATTTCTCTAAGCACAAGGAAAGCTGCAGACGCATCGATGATATCCTTCACGGGCACACACGGTGACCCGGCCATACGGGGTCGCGTAATTTGGGTCCAGTTTAGTTCCCAAAAATTTTACAAAATTTTTCACATTTTCCGTTACATCGAATTTTTGGACGCATGCATGAAGCATTAAATATAAATAAAAAATAAAACTAATTACACAGTTTAGACGAAATCCACGAGACGAATCTTTTAAGCCTAATTAGACTATGATTGGACACTAATTGCCAAATAACAACGAAACTGCTACAGTGCTTCATTTTGCAAAATGAAGTCATCTAAACAAGGCCTTGGCGAAGGATGATGGCCTATCCGAATTCCGATCCCTATAGCTATGCGTCGTCGTGTAGAGTAGCTCATATGACGCTCTGGATCGGAGTGTGGACCTCACCTCGCTCCATCGATCACCTAATTAGCGCATGCAGCAGCAGGCCTTATGCCCCTTATCCATCCATGGCGCGTACTGCACACGGTGCTAGGTCATGATCGATCCAGAACGACGAAGCATAGGCAATGGCAGTGGTCCCCCTACCATTCCTCCATATATGACGATCGTCGTCTATCCAGCACCAGCAGAAACATTCTGCGGTCACCACACTATTCCATCATGGATCGACCAGTGGAGCAAGCGCTGTTGCTGCCGTTCCCCGGGGGGCGCATGCCATGTGGGGGTGACGGCCGAGGGCCGATGGACCGGAGGCAGAGAAACACGCCTCATGGAAACGGCTTATGAATCTGAGTAGGCCACGACGCGACGACCCACTACTGCTGGGTGGCACAGGGTCGATCGTTCCATGCATGCCTGGCCCTGCATGCCAATGCTTGCATTGCATATGCGTCTCGTCTTCCTGTCTGGCTCTGGCTGCTGGGTGCTGGCGAAGATGAAGGCAACACAGTTAGCGGTAGCAGCCTAGCTGGTGCAGGGCCTCGTTGCTTTGCTTGTACACAGTCGTCCCTGTTCGCGGCGTGCTGCGTGCAGCGTGGTAGTGGTGCGAGGCCGCGAGGGTACTGTAAGTTGGTGGAACAGTGAGTCGTGTGTCAGTCTGGCAGGCACTGCGTCTGCAAGCCTTAAACAGCCTTCAATCAGCCTAGCAAGCATGTAGGAGTAGTGTGCACTTACTCCTATAATGCAGCAACAACTGTCCTAGTGAGCCACTACAGGTGCTGAGCCTAATCAAAGAAGCTACTGGGTGTCCTGTTCTACTCCAATGATTTTACTTCATTCTACTCCGTATGTGCCTATGTTTGTATGTATCTTCTTGTATATGTAATTTCGATTTGTAAAACATTGAATTGCTCTTCTTCTTATATGATATAGCAGCGCACCTGCTAATTTTTCAAAAATAAAAAAAAAACTGTCCTAGTGATAATGTAGATTAGTGTGCGACCAGAAAGATTCAGTGAACGCGATCAGCTGAAGCAAGTGTCCAATTGAGGCCTTGTTTAGATGCCATCCAAATTCTAAGTTTTTTCACTCTCTCTCCGTCACATCAATTTTTAGCCGCTTGCATGGAGTATTAAATGTAGGTAAAAAAAATAACTAATTGCACAGTTTAGTTCGAAATCACGAAATGAATCTTTTGAGCCTAGTTGGTCCACGATTGGACAATATTTGTCAAATAAGACGAAAGTATTACTATTCATCGGGTTAAAATTTTTTCGCAATCTAAACGAGGCCTGAGTAGTCTAATGTTGCTGTTACCCTCCCATCTTGGAGTTGGATGGTGGTTTAGCAACGAGTACGTAGTAGTACCCCGAGTAGCAGTTGGGGCAGGACCGAGGTTGGATTATGTACAAACGGCCTGTTCGTTGGTTAGTTTCTGGGCTAGTTTGTTGTGAGAGAAAAATACTGTTAACTGGCTGGTTTGGGCTGGCTGAAACCAACAAGCGAACGGGGTGAAAGTGTGCACTCCTCCCTCTGCCAGTGCTGGATCTCTGCTCTGACGCCACGGGTGGCGTCACGCATCAATGGCTGGCAGGTGGGCCCCAACCAGCCGCAGGGTTGGACCGCCAGCCTGGCCACTCGGCTCCCGTCAGGCGTCAGCTGGGATTTTGGATCTCCTCCATCTCCGTTCTCCGCCGAGCTCGATGTCCGCTGACGTCCGCCCGTGCCGGCGTGGGCGTGCCGTGACCTCCCCGGAATTTGAATTCTGGCGCCCGTGCCCTCTCCGGATCCGCTGCCACTGCACCACCACCTCACCAGGCACACCGGCTGCAGCCTTGAGCCTCCAGCCAAGGCGGGCCCGCATGCATGTGCCACGCACTAAAGCCGTCACGTGCGTCGCATTCGCTCCTTTATCTACTCCTGCTAGCACGTCACTCCACGGACACTACTCCTTGGCTGGATCTTGGAACTAATTATCCTGCTATCCATAATGCATCATGCAGCAACGGCGGAGTAGGAGAAAATGTACGTACGTAGAGTACAAAGGAGCTGCAGCGATGATTATTGGCACGTACTACTAGTATCCAACTAACAACTCCCATCATGCCGCGGTCGCCCGCGCTCCGTCCGTCCATCATGTGGCCGCCCGCGCCGCGCTTTACAGCGACTGTCCGCCTGACTCTGACTCCAGGCGGCCGCTACGAGCCTTCCAACGCCCGCGGGGAGCCGGGTACCATTGGCCCATTGTCATGGGCTGGTTTGCGACGGCGTGAAGGCTGCACGAGAGAGAGGGAGAGAGAGAGTCCGCCTCGCTTTGCGTCGCTTTGGCGCCACCTCTACCTCGCTGCCTCCTCGGTCGCTTTGGCATCTGCTCCGATCTGGCTGGGTTTTTTGGATTGATTTCCTTTCTCTCAGGTCCGTCTTGGTGTCGACTGGATATTGGATAGGGTTCAACAACTGCCAGCAGATGTAGATGCATGCCTACTCGTAGATCGATTGGTGCATCACGGTCTCTTTTTGAGAGAGAAAAGGATGACGCAACGCGAGAGGGCACGTGTCGCGATCCAGGGCCGGGGTCCGGTTGCGCAATCATTGGCTGCGCTTGCACCAGCTCCAGCACCAGAGCGTACCCTACCCTGCCCCGGGAGCCTGAAACGCTGCACAACCACAATGCTGCAAGCCTGCAGCTCCAAAACTCGAAGCGTCCCAATCCGGTGTACAGTACTCCAGGCAGTGGCAGACTGGCAGCCTCCTCTCCTCGGTCGTGCCGGTGGTCAACCTGCACGCCAGTCTCCTCGATGTGCTGCGCACTTGCAGTGCAGACAGAGGCTGGGTAGAGTAGCAGGAGGTTTTTGTGTCAGACAGAGAAAAAACGAGCCGCCGTGTAGTACTCGGCTGGGCCGGTTGCGTCCTATGCCACCATCGGCGGAACCTGAGCCCAACATTATTGCATGGTGAATCAAAAATCCACGAGAACCGGCCCACGAAGCGGCTCGCCCGGTCACCCAGGCATCTTCCGAGTTCCGACTAGTCGGACCGGAGCAGCCCTCTGAGTCTCTGACCTCAGGTCGCCTAACTTCCAGTTCCTGTACATCCCGGCTCAAGAGATATACACATTTTATGGCCCATCAAATGGACAACACACCCTCTTCCCTTCCCAGCACAGCTTAACACTCTTTCCCATTTCTTTTTCCCCATTTTTCTTTTTTCTTTCCCTTTCCTTAATATTTTTTATTAATTATATTTTCTATTTAATTGTTATCAATTATTCTTCTATATATTTCATACCTTCCATGATCTTAGGGTGATGTTCACTTGAACAATTTCTTCAAGACTGTTCTCGTAACATTTATGAGGTACATTTTAAATTATCATAATATTCATGAGATGCTCCCATAGTATTCTTTATGTTTTCCGCGGAGATTTAGATTTCCACCAATGTATTCATGTTCTATGCATGGTTGGTTTTATAAGTTCTTGTAGTACCCATGAGATATCGCTAATGCTCCTATCAGGATGTCCGTCTGTCCGAACATGATGGGCCCACCTCGCGCCGCGCGCCCCTGCACCTCACGCCTCGCCTGGTCGCACATGACCCGCCTCAAGCTGCGTGCGCCCCTGCACCTCACGCCTCGCACGGTCGCACCGGACCCACCTCGCTCCGCGTGCACCCTGTGCCTCGTGCCGCGCACCCCGCCCGTGCCTCGTGCCGCCCGCGCTCGCGCTGCACTCCCCCGCGCCGCGTCAACTTGCCTCCATTGGGCGGCAGCAAGTAGATGAGCACTTGTTGCAACCGTATGTTTCATGCGTTTCATGTGTATGTTGCATATGTTTCATCTAGATGTTGCAAAAGTAGATCTATTATGTATTTTATATTGTTCAAATAATATACATAGGATGTTCGATTCTTATTATTTTTATCAATTATGTGGCTTTCTCTTTTTATGTCATGTTTCTTTCTATTTCTATTTTCTTTAAATTTATTTATTATTCTATTTAATTGTTGTTATTTATTTATTTTTTTCTTTTTGTTATATGTCTCATAGCAATTTTTTAGTGATATTCACTTAACTATTTCTTCCATAGTAAAATAAGACGGTTCTCGTTGGAAGCTGTTAAAACCCACGGGAGTATGCACGCATCTTCAATTTTGTAGCATCCGTGGCTTCTCTGTAGGCCGACACGTTGTTTCGGCCACAAAAAATCCCTCCGTCTTGTTTAAAAATAACCCACAATCCAGTTTAATAGCCCCACGCAGTATTCATGTTTGGCTTTTTTTTTTAAAAAAAAAACCCTGATGTAAATTTTATTCAAACCCGAGGAACAGAAAATTCGACAAATACCTCTCTTTTTTTTGTATAAACCTCCCCATGGGAAATTTTGTGGAGAACCCCTCCATCCAGCCCAAACCATAACCTCTCGTGTTCCTCCTTTTCCTTTCTCTCTCTTCTCCCTGCCGCCGTTGCCGCTTGCTCGTGTCAAGTTCACTGTTCACATGGTGGATCCACCAGGTGCTCCCCTACTCCGAAGTCTCCATCCTCTTGCCCTTCCCCTCCTACTTTACATCCCTTTCTTGTTACCAGTATAATGTCCGTGCTAACGCTATGATAAAATTTCAGGGATGCATATGAAAACAACCAAGCGACAAAATTTCAAGAAAAGAAAACTTATAAAAGAGGAATTGTGGCTTACATTAAACTTCCGACTTTTTTGAAGTAGTAATTCCATTACTCAGTTACTGGTGCCAAATTGGCAACCACATCCATCTATACAATTTAGAATATTGTAAAACAATATGACAATACCCTGATTTAGAATCAACTACCAAGTTGTTGTACATTGGGCTACATTACAAACTCCTGAGGAATGAAATACATAAATAATTTTCAGTTATGAGCTAATGTCTCCATCTCCCACATCAAACCACTTTCAGAGCTTGTGATCAAAGTACGTTGACACTTGCCTTACTCTCTTACCATCGTCAGAGTCCCTGTTTCTTGTGTACTGGGATGCTTAGTATAATCTCAGCATCTGCCCATTTCCCATGGTGAGTTTTCTTGAAATAAATCTAGAGTAGATCTTTAATCACAAGCACAAACAGGCTGGAAGGAATGGCATGTAGCTCGGGCAGATCTTTTGATCAGATGGAATCACTGAAGTTGGTGTGTAGATTGTTATTATTTTTTAAAAGGTGAATCTAGAATTTTTCTCATTGGTACACTTGAAATTGAGCTTATGAAATGGACTGCACATGAAGAGAAAAAGAAGTGTTTACACCAGCCCACCTTCTCCATTAATGAATCTGATCCCATACCAATATTATTTGCAACAAATAAATGGCAGACATATTCATTACGTGCTATTTGAATCATAATAAAATCCACTAATGGAGCCATTGCTACAAGAAAAGTAGACGTAGTAGAAACCAGCGATGGTTAACCCACAGTCAGCTCCAACATTGACAAACTATCGCTCTTTCCATCTCTACATGTAGCATCAGAGAAATAATAAATAAAACACTTATACATACACAAATGAACAGGTAAGGTAATCCCATACCATAAATATATGAGGATAGTTGCTAAAGTCCAGAGACTTGCCATCATCTGTCTCAATCTAACTTTGCAGGAAGGGCATAAGAACAAATAATCAAAAGATTCAATGTGATGAACAATACTACCAAGTTTGGTAATCAATTAACAGAAGAGGTGTAAATGATGGAAACTTGGACCAATGTCTTATATCATCCTCTGGTCTGCAAACAATATAAGAAAGATGTTTTCACATGTAAGTTTGGAATGTTGTGAGTCACCAGGATATACATAGAGATGGTATGAGTATAGACATAAACACTCACGATGCCTCCCACTTGCAAGTGAAAAATGTGTAATTTATAGCATCCACTATCTACCCTTCATAGAATGTCACTACCTATGGACAGAGCCAATACATGACATTAAAAACATCGCTTATCTCTGTATTTTTTTTAAATCTAGTCATACATTGTCAAGTGGCAACACATTTAATTCTCAATTAATTTTTAAACAGTTGATGGTGCACAATATTTATTTAGCAAACCTATAACTAACATTGTCTTCAATGCATAACATTAGATTTCAGATTCGAAGTGGAAGAATAAATGAGTACTCACATATGTATCTGCTAAGGGAACATTAAGCGCTTCCACCTGAAAGAAACATACAAGCAAATGTAGTCAATGCAACATATATCCCAGAATATCAAATGGAAACTGAAATACAGCTGCATTTTGCACAATTTAAAGCTGACACAATGCTCATTAGTAGTAGCCTGAGCTATATAGAAGAATACAGCTGTATTTTGCACAATTTAAACTATAACCTATATCCTAGAACATCAAATGGAAACTGGAAGATAAACAGCACTACAGTATTTTTGATAGTACACATCAACAATGATTCTGCCTTTTCTAGACATGTCAAAATTCTAAGGAAGGTCCTAATCATGGTATATAAGCATCCTCCAACATACTAATGTGTGCACTGAGCAGAGTAGGATAAATATTGACTATGCAAGCACCTATATTTTTTAACCATTAAACCCAACAAACACCACAGCCAGAATCCTGTAAAGACACAATGTCACCTCAAAAAATTCTCATTGGACAAAATAACTGTCCCAAAAGCTGATTATTAGTCAAAGTTTTAGAAATAGCTCAAAAATAAGCCTATCATCAATTTGCATAGAACTGAATTAATTGACATGGAAAATCAATTATTTATTTTTGAACGTAACATGGAAAATCAATTTGAGCTCCATGGTCTTAGGTTTATTCACTTCATCCTAATCACTGAAGATGGTCCAGATGATCTGGAGCGTCACTTCCTGTAGGCATTTCCACAAATAGTTGGTAAGCACAAGACATATGAAGGCAGAGGACGAACCATGCAGAAGCAGATCAATCCACAGAACACTCTGCAAGCACTGCCAAAGCGAAGGAAAAAAGATATGTGTATTTTATTTAGCACCAACTTGCCAAAATATGAACATCAAGCGAAGATGGAAGACCGCTCACCGAAGTGATCTCTTTGGACGGAGATCGCTCGCCGGTGCCAGCGGTGGATGTGCCCACAGGGTCCGGGCGTCCGGCGATGCTCTCTTGATGGTGGCCTCAGATCCACGGGAGCCCCTAGCTGGGCAACATCTTCGCTTCAACGCGAAGGTGAAGAATGGGGCAACGACGACGGGTCGCTATGGTGGTGGAGATGGCGCAGTTGCCCTCCCCTCGTCGACGAGGAAACAGGCGTAATAGACCGAAATGGAGAGGGCGTTGCGGGAGGGAAGTCCAGCTGCGGGTAAACTAATGTGGGTAAAACCTCTACATCTCATACAACTATGAGGCTGTGAAAAATGAAGTACCTCTACTCCAGGAGGCTTGATTTGTCCCAAAGCTTTAGCTGCACTGAATACAGCTGCAGAGCCTCCCATATCAAATTTCATCAGCTCAATGCTGTAGCCTGGCCCAGTCTTAATGTTGTAGCCACCACTGGATTCATAGACAAATAAGCATTAGAAAAATAACAAACTGTTCCACCTTCATGTCTACTTCTAGTTTTTCGGAAAGCCACTAAATATGTTGCAAGTACTACAAAGTACAAACCTGTCAAAAGTTAAACCCTTCCCAACAATAGCCAACTTTCTCTTGACGTTCCCATCTTCAACTCTTTTCATTTCTATACATCTAGTACTGTGGTAAGGACATTTGCAAAGAGTTCACAAGCACCCTCCGTATATGACACGTGACGAAAGATCATTAGCATAAGTTTCTGTTGTATCTGCTGTCCTCATAAGGTTCTTGTGATTCAGACTGACAGAAAATTCAGGCTCAATCCATGCACTTCATAACCATCACAACAGAAAAGAAAAAGAAACCTATGCAGGAGAATCAACCTATACAAGAATAAATCAACAAAAAATAGCAATACAAAAAAGCATAAGTAATCTGAATGGTTACTATTTCTCGACAACAAGTTATGTTGCCTGTAAAGATTTTTTTGTTTGTTATTAGCATGTATGGCCATGAATTGTGCTAATTCCTTTAGGTTTTCCTTTTTTGTTTGAGGTCATGGTGGTGCAATGGATTGGATTCTCCAAAATATATATTTTTTCATTTTTTTCTTGGAAGGTTACGTTAGGTGTAGATGGGGATCTCGATCCATGCACTCCATAACCATCACATCAGAAAAAAAAAGAAGAAGTCTGTGCAGGAGAATCAACCTACAAGAATAAATCAACAAAAATTAGCAATAAAAAAGCAGAAGTAATCTGAATGGTTACTATTTCTTAACAACAAGGTATGTTGCCTGAAAAGAACTTTTTGTTTGTTATTAGCATGTATGGCCATGAAAGACTTTATCTGTTTATCTGTGTGTCATCAAGTTAACATGAACACATAAATGAAAATCCTAACGGGTTCACATTTTGCAACGCCACTACCAAGCTAACACAATAGTACTACTATACTACTACTATCGAACAAAGGAACATATTTGCATCGTGAACCCAATATATTCTTTTCATGTCACCATTGATCCATCATTTGTGGCAACTAAAAAAAGTGCCAAGAGATTTACGGGTTTCAAAAAAGCAAACATTTATGCTCCTGAGATCTCACATCACCTAACGTAACCTTCCAAGAAAGAACTGGAAAAAAAATCTATCTTGAAGAATCCAATCCATCGAACCACCGTGACCTCAAACAAAAAAGAAAAACCAAAAGCAATTAGAATAAATAAGAACTCACAGCAGCTTCTCCTCGACGATGATGAACTCAGCAAAGGACCCGATGTCGGCAAAGGAGCAAACACGGTCGCCAGGCTGGAGCCTACGCACGTCGTGCCCGACTGCTCGATCCCACCATGCCAGAGTAGTTGGATCCAGGCGCGAACGACAGCGGGGCCACTCGTGGTACTTGCCCTGCACGTGGAGGAACGTGGTGGAGTTGAGGCTGGTCACCGCGATTCACACTCGTACAGCCGTCGGCGACGAGATCTTCCGCACGTGGCGAATGGAGGAGGCTTAAGCGGTTGAGCCGAACAACGTGGCGGGGGCAGCACGCGCTGCCCAGGAAGCCGAACGCGGAGGTGGCGGTGCGTACGGCCCTGGCAGGCGCGCGTAGAGGTTGCGGCACATGCGGCATTGGTAGGCGCACGCGGAGACGGCGGTGTGTGTGGCCCCGGTGAGGGCGCCACCGCGTGGCATGGGGCAGGTCGGCAAATGCGGCTCGGCGCGACCTGGCGAGAACCGATGCAGTGTGGACTGGGCCGGGGCTGCGAGCACGACTGGCATGGGGAGCTGCGTGGCTTGGAGATGGGCGGCGAGCGGCACTGGCGGGGAACCCTAGCCGTGGGACGGGAAGGGTCGCGAGTCACGAGACTGGGAGGGTTCGCCGAGCGTGGAAGCAGTCGCAGTGTCTGTGGTGTCGTGTGAGAAGAGGGGGAGGGCGCGAGGGTGAGGGGGTGAGAAGCCTCGCATCACACTTCTTCTCTCGGTCCTTGGATCTGACGTAGTTCTTTCGTGAGCCTTTGATTTTAATAGTGGTAAATTCTTGTGTGCAATTTTCTAGGTGTATAAAGGTTGGACTACTCAGCGAGGGACGTTTTCCTTGGTGGATCTAAAATAATTCTAACTGGTGGCGGGGAACCCTAGCCGTGGGACGGGAAGGGTCGCGAGTCACGAGACTGGGAGGGTTCGCCGAGCGTGGAAGCAGTCGCAGTGTCTGTGGTGTCGCGTGAGAAGAGGGGGAGGGCGCGAGGGTGAGGGGGTGAGAAGCCTCGCATCACACTTCTTCTCTCGGTCCTTGGATCTGACGTAGTTCTTTCGTGAGCCTTTGATTTTAATAGTGGTAAATTCTTGTGTGCAATTTTCTGTATGTATAAAGGTTGGACTACTCAGCGAGGGACGTTTTCCTCGGTGGATCTAAAATAATTCTAACGGGTCAATTATAGTAGAAGAAGATATTTGAATGCTTGAATACAATACTGTTTTGCTAGATCTGCAAGGAAGATTGAGGATCGAAGATAGGGTGCTGAAGAAACTGTGGTATTTCCATTGTTTTTTTTTTCGGTCCAGCATGACATCTTTGCGTCAGATGGATGAACCATGGGTTGTCAACTGGCTCATACGATCTTGTGGTTCCCTCATTGCTATGTCCCGATCTCTTTGACGGCTTCGCTTCTCCTCGCAAAGCGGCGCCGAGTGGCAACTGCTGCGGCGTGAGGTGGATCCAGCCGGTGCTGGAGAGACAAACTGCGGCGGCCATTCCTCTGCACGCTGTTCCTTGCCCCAGAGCTCCTGGCCTCGTGGCTCCTCCTCCCAAAAGCCACCAAAAATGATACTATACCTGAAAGCCTCCCTCATTGCTATGGTTCTATTGATCCTACTGATGTTGTTCAGTTTTAGTGAGGTTACTTGCTTGAGGTACCATGTTTTAATAGCTTGAGCTGTAGCGTAAAAACAATTTCTCTTTGTTTTGTTATTCCTCTAGGTAATTTGCAGACAAATGAATTATGTGGCTAGCATTCATGTTTATATTTATGTAATATTTCATCCTCTTTTAGGAATAATTGAGGATTCAAATTGTTCAGTGCTATTTTGTGTATTATTAGAACTGTTGCTGCCTTCTCCTATTTAAGTGTGCCATCCCTACTTGGTACATCCTTCTACTAATCTGGTTAGGAAAAAAAAATTGTGTTGGTCCGCCCTTAGAAATACCAGTTCTTATTCATGGGGCTTTTCACATGGTAAAGAATAATGCCGATTATATGTCTTTGGAAAGGTTTTGCTATTTAGCTATGAATATTATCTCCTTTTGTTCCTGAAGTAACCACTCCATTGTTCAATGTTTACATTTCTATTTGGATTAACTTATGTTGGGAGTTCTGTATGTTCCACTAGATTTAAGTAATGAACCACTTCTCTTCCTCCAGACAAGTACTTCCCTGAAATTCATACTACTGAACCAAAATGATGCATTTGGACAAGGTTGCAGGAGGTGGTGCTACCGTCATATATGTAGAGACTGTAAGCCTGAATTACATGCAGACCATTCTTCAAGTTTCTTTGCACCTTTTGATACCTTTTCATCTTTTGGATTTACGATGAAATGGGTTTCTAGAAGGAGCTAATATTTAATGATAAAATGTTCCATCCGTGAGGTGCATGGTACAATAATCTCATACTCGTTGCATACCAGGTTGGTGATTTGGGATATGCTTCGGGCGTACCCAGCGCAGAGAGCTCCCGCTCTGTGCGAGGTTTGAGAAAAGGTATTAGTGATAAGTTTTATCCTCGCACGTGCAATACGAGAGCTCTCTACGAGGTCTGAGAAAAGGTATTAGTGATAAGCCTTATTCTCGCACGTGCAATACGAGGTGCTTCGGAGCTAGGAAATTATGCAGAGTAGAGTGGAACTTCCAATGAGGTGGAGGTTCTACAGTATGCTAGAGTACTTCTGCAGGTAAGAACAGTAGAACCTTTCAGCTGTCTATCTATTCTATTCATTACATATATCTTTAATGAATATATTGTAAACTCGTGCAGCGAGCTACCACTGATCCTGATGGCCGTAAGAGGGCCCTTCTTATCGGAGAAGGTATTGCTAACTTGACCGATGTTGCTGCTACATTTAGCTGCTACATTTTGTTTCTGAAAGTGTTATTGACTTATTGTACATTTGTGCTGCCTCTTTATGCCATCGTACATGTCTTTCTATTATTTAGTTCATTGCGATGCCCTATTTATATTATATCCATTTGTTTCTATGGAGTAATTTTATAACTGTTAGATACATACCTAATATAAAGGAATCATTTAGCATTAGCCATTGTCAAATCCATGTTGATATCTTGGGGTTTGAATGTGGATATATATGTTGGCTTAGAAGGTCCCAGTGCATTACAAGTGCTAATATCCACCCATTGCGCATCATGTAGTTAGTGCATTACAAGTGCTAATATCCACCCAGTGCACATGATTTAATTAGTCACCAGGGATCCTTGGAGGCAAATAGTTATAGGGGAAAAACAATGTTATGGTGTACATCAGATTTCACTATTATGTCTAATACTTGGATATATCGTGTATTGGCGTTTTATTGTGCATCCTCAGTTGATGAATCCACCTAGGGTTAACATGGTTAAACAGAATGCGAACTGCACAATTTTCATCTGATTCTATAATATGCTCTCTGTCATTTTTTATAACTAATTCTGTACTCTGCTCTCTACCTCTGTCATGCTTGATAACTGCGTCTCTGACAACCTTTTCAATTTACAGGTCAATTCAACTATTCACCAGTGTCCAAAGTTCAACATCAAGGGACCATGCCAGTTGCCATTGTGATGATCAGCTGTGTTTTCGAAAATCGCATGGCAGCAGACTGCAAACTTTGTAGTTTGTCATTCTTTTGCTGTGATATGCGGCATATGCTTGACCGTAGGTGTTGACAACGTAGTGACAGTGACAATGACCGTATATAAATTAAACCAATGTTTCTGACCAGCTCTTAGTATTACCATTTAATTTATAAAACCATCTCAATGGTGGACTATAACTTTTGTTTTTGAAGTCATTGCAAGCGCCCGATGCTCTAGTAGTATTTGGCTCTTGACTTGCTGAATCTTGACTGAAAAACACTGTTTTAGCTGAAATATTGTGAGAGAAAAATACTGTTTTTGCTGAAAAAAGAAGCCAAATAAGCCGGATATAAAGTAAGCCGAACGAGGCCTTTATGAGGTGAACTTTGAATTATTATTATAGTATTCATGTGATGTTCTACGATAGTTTTTTAGTATTTTGTAGATATTCTATGATGCATTTTGAATTTTGCTCATAATCTTCATGTTCCATACGTGGTATATTTTTGCAATGTTTTTATAGTATCCATGAGGTGTTTCATGGTGTATCATGTGTACCTGTACCTGTATTGAGATTGTCCTAAATATTCAGTTCGTTCAGCTGGCTGTAGCTGTAGCTGCGGCTGCTGGTATTGATCTAACTTCACTTTTAAGTTGTAATTTTCATAAACACCTATCCATCTCCCCTATAGGCAACATCCTCGTTTCTTCCACAGGCCCAAGTAATACATCAACCATGTTAAACCAATTATAGGGCATCGCCTCACCTCGCTCAGTAAGGCTAGCCTTGCCAGTATCAGAGAGTGGTTCTGGCTCGCCCAAGTTAGAGACAGAAGTTCTTGACAACACATAAATCGAAGGAGCGAGCAAACAAACCAAGCGCAAATTTTCTTGCCTAGGCTAGCAAATAAAGCAAGCGGCAGAGGCAAGATATATCTATATGGTCCTCTCTGTTTACTTTCTTTTACTAGGACATATTAACTGCAGCAGTGATATAGTTTACAAGGGATGGATAGGGTGTTTTGACTTTTGACTATTCATTTAGGAAACCAGGAGTTAGGAGGAAGGTTTGTACAGGGATAGATGGCGTTTGTATGCTTCTGGGGTATGCATAGCCTCACCTATCTTCCTTCAGTTTAAGAGTCGTTAATTCCTCCTAGCTTGATCCAAAACCCATGCGTTAGGGGCAACTACATCGGAGGTCAGAACAGAGATTTCACCACTGAAGTGTATATGTATAATGCGAGGTCAAGTTTCAACGTTTGCTTATTGTTATTAAGGGTTGTGTGCAACACTGTCTTGCGCCACATCAAACTAGCAAAGCCATGGTCGCTTTATGTCAATTAGCCGGAGCATATCTCACCTGATAGAATAGAAACATGTCCAGATCTGATCTTAGTCCCACATGCATGCTGTGCCATCATGCTTAGCGAGAGGCTCATCACTACCACGGACCTGAATATCATTGAGGGTCGAAAATCCTGAAGGAAAGCCCTGAAACCGTCAAGGAAATCAATACTGGCAGCTAGTACTCAAGAAATGGCCGCAAGGGTAGGGAGTTAGCACCGCCAAGGTAATACAAATGAACCGTCAAAAATAGCTTTATCTGAGGGCTCACACCCAGGGTTTTGACCCCAAGGAATTTTGTGTGTTCCTTGGCATACATGTTACAGGGGTTTAATTGACCAAGAAAATATTGATCATTCATTATAAATGTAGACCAAAACAAATATCAGGATAGAGGCCACAATTAAACCAAACCGCTAGATTAGATAACACATCCAATATCCATTGGTTCATTACATGTCCATTTTGCAAATATAAGATTTAGCTAGCTAACAACAGTGTATCATCCTACGTGTCAGCAGTATAGCAGATTTGTGGCTTTGCAGATGCGCAGCCCGGCAGCCCTCGTAGGAGGACGGGGGATGGCCGTACGAGGGCAGGTGGGCGCTGGGGCTCACCTCATCGACAGTGGCGGCATGCTCCAGGTCGGCGCTAGGGTTCACCTCATCGACAGTGTCGGCATGGTCCGGGTCGCCGCCCGTCGTCCGTGCAGGAACCGCCGCTCACCTGTGCAGGAGCCGCCACCCGCCCACGCAGGAGCCGCTGTGCAGGAGAGTTGCTCGATTTTTTTCTATCGGAGAGAGTCGCTTGAAGTGGGAGACGCGGAGGGGGCGAATGGATAAGCCAGGCACGTACGTGTACGTGTGGTGGATGGTTAAACTGTTGGTTTGATCTCTCAACCACAGTGGCCCAACGGCCACTTGGGCCTTGACCTCACGCCCTGATCGGGGGCGCCTAGTCCTCTATGGCTGGCGGGCCCCTGCACACTGCGCATTAAATAGAGGTGGGGTCGGCAGCTCTCAGAAAAGAGGTTCGCCTGAGCTGTACGCCCCACCTAGAAACCCTACTCTGATCTAACAGCGGGGCGCAGGCCAGTGACGGGAAGAAGCACCGCCGCCGCCACTTGCACTGCGCCACCACGGGTCTTCACTGCGTCGCTCTCTTCTTCTCCGGACGATCGCTGCCTAGCGCAGAACTTCACCGATGAACCTGAATGGCCGGATCCCCTACTCAATGGATGGTCAGTGCCTAACCCTAGCTCCTACATCTCCCTCTCTCTCTCTTTGGTCTCCTACTCCCGAAGGAAGCTCCAGGTCTATTGATTCAACTGCTAAAGAATAACCCACTGGATCCACATCTAGATGATCTAAAGAGTCCTTAACAATGGTATCCAGAGCCGTTCTAGTATGTGGATCTTGTCAGGGGCTAGAAACCCAGAAAGGGGAGGGGTACCCATAACCCTAACCCTAACAGAAGGGAAAAGACATGGACGGACGGTCCGGGGAAGTCTTACCAGGGCTTCCCCGCCGCCGTCACTACCGCCTCACGCGGGATGGAGCACCCGCCGCAGGTTTGCTGACGCGCGGGAAGAGATGGATTAGATCTTTTCGGATCTGAACATACAGACTAGGGTGTTTTCACTAACCCTAACCCTAAATGGGTGATAGAAACAGAGGGGCTCGGATTCAAGAAAACGACGAGATCCGAACCCTAACCCACTACAGACTCGGGGAAGAAGAAGAACAAAGTGAATCCCTAACCCTAGATCCAATCCCCATCCCCAAATCGGTCAAAACAGAGAAAAAGAAAAGCAAGGCCAGTGGCTTACCTCACCGCTGCCATCTCCGCCGTCGTGCGGGAAAGACCGGACCGCGCCGGTGTTTCGTCGTCGAGGTGCATCCGCGCGGGTACGGGTACAGGGCGCCGACACGGAGCCGCTTGACGGCGGCGCGCTCTCCCGACGGGGAGCGCGCTCGCCGGCAAGAGGGCCCGCGGTGGCACCGTCTTCGTTTCTCCTCCGGCGCGGCTTGCTGTCACTCGTGTGCGGCGCGCTGCTGAGAGAGAGACGCGTGAGAGAGACGGGGAGAAAGAAATGAGCCTAGGGTTCAGAGGGAGGCCGGCCGCGGCGCGGTTTTGATCAGGCGATACGGCCGGACGGCCGTCGGATTTGATCCGACGGCGTGGAATGACCGGGCCACTCAGCGGCCCAGGCGGGATTGAGCTTTTCCTAGGCCCAGGCCCAGGTTGCGGCCTAGGCGCGGGGAGGAAGGCGCGCGCGTTGTGGTGGGCCGTGCGCTACTGCTACTTGCGGGCCGCGCGCTGCTGTTAGCATATGGGCCGAGCGCGTGAGCAGCTGGGCCGCGTGCACTGCTGCTGATGGGCTCCGGGCTATACAGTGCTGGACCGGGCCAGAATGCACAGTGATGATTAAAAAAATGTTTTATTATTTTTCAGAAGCAAATTTTGATGATTTCATTCAAAGAATGATTTAAAATCTCTGATGATTATTGCACCAACGTGTTAGAATTTTCAGAGAGTAGAAAAGTACAGTAAAATGCTTCTGAAAAGTAGAAAAAATTTTTGTCAATTTTCCGCTGCAAAGTTAAAGGTTTATTGTCTTCTAATTTGAAGAGCAGTTATAGTTATTCAGTAAATGATGAAAAGTTTATCCTCCAATTAAAAATTTTCCAGCTGGTTCTAATTTTTAATTGGAGGAATAGACGGTTGATAGTTAAGATAAATTATAATATTATTATTTTCTGACCAACGTTGATGATAACAATATTATAAGTTTATTTATGAGTTTAAGTTGAAAGTTAAATTATGGTATTGTTATTTTCTGACCAACAGTTGATGATAACAATATTATAATTCTATGAGTTTTATGTTTAAAGTTTAAATCTCTGATGAATTTTGCATCAAAGTGACCAATTTTTCAGAGAAAAGATAAAGATCAAGGAATGCTCTTAAACTAGAGAAATGTAATTTTATGTTTCTGCTACAATGAAGTTGATTGTCTTTAATTAAATTCGAACCAACGGGAGAATTTAATTTTGAGGAGCAGTTCTATGTTTTATTCCATTTTCTGCCCAACGGTGATGTGGAATTAATGTAGAAGAATGATGTTTTATTCTATTTCTGCCCAACGGTGATATAGAATAGAACATAAAGTTTTCAAAGTTTAATGAGCATTATTATTGAATATTTTTCAGACAAAAGACCTCCATGCTTTCATTCTTGAAGGCAGAAAGAGAAATGAGCTGGGTACTTGTGACTCAGATGATGAAATGCCTAAGGGCAAGTTATGTATGAAAGAATGCCATTGGTTAAGGGACTGTGTTCTCTTTAAAGAATGGCTTCAAAAGAAAAGAATTCTAGGATATTGATCCAAGAAAAGAGATAGATCAATGAGAGTCTTCATTGAGAAATGTCTTTTATGTACTCTCTGTGGAGAAGAATTTATTTTCAGTTTCACTTATGAGAGTTGTAAAAGTCATATACATGTTAATTTGACTAACATTGGATTACACATGTGTGTTAAAAGAATATTCGGATTTATTTCTGAATTTGATGATTGAACACGAGCCAATCCTGGCAATTATGTCCGTTCAAAGGAATATCTCGCATGGCTGGAAAAAGTTTGTGATAGTACCCGCATGGCGGGAAAAGTTTGAGAAAATACCCGCATGACGGGGTAAAGTTGGCATAGTACATATGTTAACCAATCCTGCATGGCGGGAGAGTTTGGCATAGTACTTATCCCGCATAGCGGGAGGAGGATGTGATGATTCATATGCTCTAAAGAAATATCCCGCACATGGAGAGAAGTTTGGGATAGCTCTTATGCTATTCTAGTATTTACCGTACACTCTGATTGTGTCATGGTCATAAGTACTCAATGAGTTTGAGAACAAAAGAAAGTTGCATGTGAACCAAGAGATAAGAATGATATGCAAGTGTGACTTGCAGAAGTATTGATAATAATAGACTATGTTGAGTTTTGAAAGTGTAATGAGGAAAATGTACTTCCATACGAATTTTGTTTGCATGATGTAATCATGTGGATGAAGTAAGTAATCAAAGTTTCCTCATTCACAAGAGTTCTGAATGTTTCGAAATTGTGGTAGAAAAGTTCATACCACATTTCGAGGGGGAGAAATGTAAGATTAAGAAAGATACTTCCCATACTTCAGATAATGCAATGCATACTATGCATTGAAGGTAAAAGTGATCTATAAAAGATGAATGTGATCGTTGAGGGAGTAAGACGGTCATAATAACGATACCCCTAAAGTAAAGAAATAGCTAAATTCCTAGACTTTTTATAGTTCCGATGGGAAGATAGCATAGTCAGCTAGTATTTATACTAGATGACGCCATATGAGTTTTAGCAGATTAAACCCAAAATAAGAAATTTGAAGATACCACCATCTTTACAGAAGATGGAGTAATCTGGGGGAGCATGGTATGTAGATACCTAAAGCTTGAATAGAAGTGGGATTACATATCCACTACAAGTGTTTTTAGAGCAACAAATTGCTTTATACATGCTGATGTTGTATGACATATACAACACCAGATGTTAGCTCTTAAAGAGGATGAATAAGTAAACAAGGATCTTGTGATACAGGAGGGCTATAGAACAATTGCCTTTTGGCAATGAAGAGTAACAATAGCCCATATGAAAGAAGTGCCACGAGGCCCTAGAAGGTCTCAAAGAATAAGAAAATCAGAATATTTATGGTGACTAAGAAGTAAAAGTTAAGAAAGAAATTCAAATAGAGAGTGATTCCACCTCATTTGAAGAAGCCATGAGAGGCGTTCACTCATCTAAATGGCAAAGCAAGTAAATGAAATGAAATCGATAAATACCAACGATGTTTGGGACTAGAAGAAATTCCTAATGGAGCCAAAACAGTAGGCTATCAATGGGTCTACAAGACAAAGGTGACTCCAAAGGGAATATAGAAAGATATCAAAAGGGAATATGGAAAGCTATAAAGCGCCACTTGTGGTGAAATGATTTACATAAAGAGAAGGAATAGATTATAATAGCATGCAATGATTCTTTTAGAATCATAATGGTAGTTAGTGGCACATTACGATTTATAGTTACATCAAAAGGATGTAAAGACACATTCCTCAACGAGGACTTATATGGAAAAGTTTACATGGCATAACTCAAAAGGTTTTATCGTAGAAGGAAAAGAACGTAAAGGGATGTTGCCTAAAGAAATCCATTTATGGATTAAAGCAAACTTCAAGACAGTGGTTCTTGAAGTTTGACAGTACAATAAGAAAGTTTGGGTTTTAAAGAGAATGTAGAGGACAATTGTATTTATGCAAAGTTTAAACATGGGAAATTTATTTTCCTAATCCTGCATGTGGGTAGCACCTTACTCGCTAGTAGTGGTGTTAATCTACTGTTGGAGAAGAAGCAGTTCTTGTCCTCAAGTTTCAATGAGAATGGTCTTGGTAAAGCATCATTCGTTCCAGGAATTGGAACTTACCGAGATAAAAGGAAAAGGGGTATTAGAACTGTCTCAAGTGTATACTTAGAGAAGATTCTAAAGAAATAAAGTATATATGTGAGTAAACTTGCGCCTGTTTCTAAAGTAAAGGGTAATAGTTTTCGAACTTTCAGTGTTCCAAGAATGAATGTGAGATCGATCAAAATGGACGTCCTATATGCTTCAGCTGTTGGAAGCTTAATGAATGCTTATAAGCAAGAACTTACCCTGACATAGTTCATGTATCCTGGGATATTTTTGGCAGAAGTCCAGTCCAGATATAGATCACTGGAATGAGATTGAGAATGTTTTGCAATTGTGCAAAGATTTATAGGCCTCATGGTGAGTAAGAAAGAATAAGTACTCTCAAATAGTTGTGGGTACAAATGTTAAATTTTGGCGAGATGTTTAGTGAAACCCACATAGTAGCTAACACTCGCAGTTAGAGTTTTATTGTGGAAAAGCTCCAAAGAAACAGTTGTGGTGTCATCAAGGATGCATACCCACAGTATAGCTTGATATGAGGCTTAAAGGACAGGCGAAGTGGTTAAAAGAACTTACACCCGGAATTGATAATGGTATACAACAGCAATAACCATTTAAGTAGTTCGCTCCTATAACAACGGGTCAAGTGTGCTGCCAAACACATTGACGATAAAGTTGTACGTTGTGAAGGAGAAAGTCTGGAATCATACTAAAAATATTGAACATAAAGTAACAAGCAAGTGCTTGCGGATCCGCGTACAAAAGGCTTACCACCCAGTGTGTTTAGAGAACACACAGTCGACATGGGTTTATGGTATAGCCTATGATTTTCGGAACAATAAAGGGCCCAAAGTTAAAGAATCTGTTTCAAAACAGAGATGTGTATCGTAGCTGTTAAGTCTATCGGCGATTGACCGTGACGATGAAGCATGCTCTATGCACTAATCTGTGATGGAACAAATAAAAGTGAAAAGGATTAAAGTCAAAGTTTAAAGTTAAAATATGAGATGAGATCAAGGGGGAGAATGTTGGTTTGATCTCCCAACCACAGTGGCCCAACGGCCACTTGGGCCTTGACCTCACGCCCTGATCGGGGGCGCCCAGTCCATCTATGGCTGGCGGGCCCCTGTCACACTGCGCATTAAATAGAGGTGGGGTCGGCGGCTCTCAGAAAAGAGGTTCGCCTGAGCCGTACGCCCCACCTAGAAACCCTACTCCGATCTAACAGAGGGGCGCAGCCAGTGACGGGAAGCACCGCCGCCGCCACTGCACTGCGCCACCACGGTCTTCACTACGTCGCTCTTTCTTCTCCGACCGTCGCTGCCTAGCGCAGAACTTCACCGATGAACCTGATGGCCGGATCCCCTACTCAATGGATGGTCAGTGCCTAACCCTAGCTCCTACATCTCCCTCTCTCTCTCTTTGTCTCCTACTCCCGAAGGAAGCTCCAGGTCTATTTGATTCAACTGCTAAAGAAATAACCCACTGGATCCACATCTAGATGATCTAAAGTGACTTAACATAAACAGGCCAGTGTTGGGCTTTTCTTTTAGCTAGGCCAAAATCCAGCGCGGGAACTTAAGGAGAGTTTGGCGCCTTCTTTTTGCCCAGTTTCAATGCGCGGTAAAGTGAAGAAAAAAAATTACTTGAAGGTTGGCACTCAAGGAAACTAGCATTTTCTTGAGTGTTTCTACATACACTCAAGCAAATACACATTTTTCTTGAGTGTGTGAAATAACACTTAAGAAATATGCATTTCCTTAGGGGATTTTAGCAACTATCAAGGTAATATATATTCCTTGAGTGCTCAATCTCGTCCTTCAAAGAAATTGACGGCCCTCAAGGATATTCCATTACGTGGTAGTGTGTGTCTGATCCTTCCATGGATACGGCATGTGCTGGACAGGTCTTCACATTTCACCATTGCAAGCAAGGATAATCTCACCATACAACCCAATGTTAAGCCATGATAAATTGATAATCTGATAATCTTGTGGTTTGCCGCTGAAGAGCAAACATGGTAAACTTTGTAGAACTGTAATAATCACCAAATCAGATACATTGACGGGTAGATTTGATCTATACCTATACGTACTACTGTGCAGTGCTATGGGGTACTCATAATTTCTGAGATCTTAGACGGACTATATTTTATTAATATACAAGTTAACACCCCACCACCCCGGCCCCCAAGTTCTCGTTGTTAAAAAAACTCTGCCACGGCACCGAAAGATAGCGATGGCACAGGTTAATTGTCGTGGTACGAGGCCCTGTATATATAATTAACAAGTTCGATGGATCCGGCAGTCGGCGAGCTTTTCAGTTCAGAGAGAGGCCTCGTCGAGGATCTGCCGATCAGGTCAGGCGAGCTCTGAATAATTCTGCAGGGAGCTGTTGAGACAGTTGGACATACAGTAGATCCGTCTTCGCTGCAATAATTTGCAGCCACGAGCAGACGAGCTCGTACGTCCAGTGCGATTACGCTCCTATTCTAATCCCATTATATCTGCATGATGGTTTTCTAAGGAAGGTAGCAGCATCACATGCCATCATGTAGGTTGTGCCATGCATGATAAAAGGGAGAAATAATAATACGTCTGATTTTTATTTTTTTTTGCACACTCCAATGAAAATTTTCTAGTAAGATTGCCTGGTTACGACTTACGAGCAATCTCAAATGGACTATGGTTGAATGGTTCACAAGCACACAAAGAAAGAAAATCACATGCTCTAACAATGTGTGGGCGACGTGATTAATTGTTCTTATCGATTTCGCATGATTCTACAACGAAGTTATTTTTTTAGAAGAAAATCATTTCAAAGCAACTGGGATCATCAGTATCTTTTTTATGGGAGAATTATTAAATGTGGATAGCAATGCAAGAACTACCTTTTCTTAGAATGAAGAGAATGTTCCTTTGCAAGTTGCTTACGAATCCCTCCAGATTTTGATACCCTAATGAGGAGCACGTCACATGCATTGGAATGGATAGAACTGAACCAGCTAGTCTCTTTAATTGCAATGCTGTTGCAAGGTTATATTATTACTAATTGCTATTAGTACAAAATCAGAATCCAGAGCACTTCTATGATGCTGTTATTGACGTTGCCAAAAGATATCTGCCTTTTGTAATGTAAAGTTAGTGAAACCCAAGAGGATTAGAGGACTACCTGCAGAATCAGATCTCTGAGCTGTTAACTGTCCTGTGATGCATGGCTACTAGCTGCTGGAGTACACACCTTACCAATAAGAGATGATGAAACTATCACCACTGAACATGCAAACAAACATGCCGATATCAGACACAGAGTAGTACAGGTTGTTCATGAAGAAAAAAGCAGCAGCTGCAGGAACACCAACCATGCGTCGGCCTAATCCAGATTGTACTACCGGTTCACGGATTGCAGGCATAGAAGAAAAGGGTCGAGGCCTTTTGCATGCACTTGTAGAGAACTAACAATTTGTTAGTTAATCAACGAGCTTATCAACCACTGCAGTGTCACATCTACCAAATAGCTTGCGTCATTCATCCAACGCGAGAACATACTAGCACATGCCAAATGCTGCTTGGAGGTTGACATCCGCAGAGAGGTTAACTACTTAACTACCATTACATGATCATCAACAATAACGCAAGGAAAAGGCCAGAGCCTCATAACTAACAGCTACTCCTAGACTTGTAAAGCAAACAATTCTCGTGTTAGTATTATATCAGAAATTTGCCTGCAGGACACTAAAAAAGGGTGTGGTGGTCTCAAAGACATTGAGGACCTATTTGTTTAAGCGGCAGCGTTTAGGCTTTTGGCTTCTGGCTGTTAGCATTTTGCTATTTGTTGTTTTAATAAATTTTTAGCTTCTCAGCACACCGAAAGTCAGGAAAGCTCCTTTTAGTGTGCTTTTTCATTTGCTCAGAAGCTAGCTTTTCAAAAATAAAAAATCCAACTCAACAATTGGGATGTTTGTTTCAACTTCTAGCTCCCCGCTGCAGCTGTGGCGGTAAGAAAATCTGCTACTGCCTACTGTAGCAACTACTACAAACAGCCGTAGCACAATCCAAGAAGCTGCAGCGAGCACAGACTGTAAAACAAACAAGGCCTTACTCTTCCATTGTGCCTGATGAAAATGTGATTTTGACTCTAGGACACCGTACATTATAGCATGGTGATAAAATCATATTGAGCGAATTTTTCTCTTTGCGACAAAATCACATCTATTCACATAATTCACTAGGCACATTTAAACCGATGAGTGTGGTGTCCTTCGAACCACACCAGATCCTCTTGACGTCATGTATACAAATTTTGCCATTATGTGTATCGACCAGTAATATACCGAAAAGAAACAAAAAATATATAAAGGCTTCTGTGGCCATAATAAAGGAGTAGGAGCTAACCATAAAGGAAGCATTTGATCAACAAACTTAGTTATAATCCATCACGTCCATCTATCAGCAGGCCGCCATCTTCCTTGGCCTAACATGCAAGAGCAAGGCACAGCAATATGTGCGTACAGCGTACATAATGGAAATGCCAGAGCCCCAGAGAGGGAGCAGGGCACATGCGGAACACTTCGCATGCGGGGCAACGCTGTGGTTGGGCATGCATGCGTGAAACTGTTGGAGGACGGTTTTTGTGGACAGCCATATGGGGGACAGGAGAGGACCTAGCTAATAGCTATAGCAACATCATCCTCCATCTGCTGCTTGCATCGAGTATATCCATCTGCATGCACTGGTCACTTGATCCATAGGAGTACTCATGTGAAGAATACATGGACATTCCAATAAGCCACTAGAATATGTGAAAGTTGCCAATTAACTAGTCTTATATACTCCCTCTGTCCTGTAATATAGTGCATTCTAGCATTCAAAAATTATTCTCAAATATAATGTATTCTATAGGACAAAAATCAGTTTTGCATTAAGTACTTTCCATTTATCAACCAATCATCAATAATCATGTCGATGATAGTATCTGATTAGGAAATAAAATGAAGGTACATGCGTCTTTTATGTTCTCTCTTAATTTGTCTTAAAATTCCTATAATGTACTGTATTACATGGCAGATAGAATATATGCATAGAATTAACAGCAATTCTCAGAAATTGCATTGATCCTAGACATTAGCCGTATCAAGCACCAGCGACCTCTGGACCACCAGTTAAAGAAAAATGCACGCTAGTTAATCATTCATTTTGCTAACAATAATTGCCTCATTCGTTTGGCTGATAAGTCATGACTGAAATTACTGTTAGCTAATTTGGTGTAAAAAAAATATTATTTATTGACTAAAAAAATACAACTTATAAAACAAACCAACAGTGCGAATGGTCGAGTAGTACTACTGCTGCCACTAACTATTAACTAAGGGTGCGTTTAGATCCAAAAAATTTTGGATTTTGGCTCACTGTAGCATTTCGTTTGTATTTGGTAATTAGTGTCTAATTATGGACTAATTAGGTTCAAAAGTTTCGTCTCGCGATTTCTCGACTAACTGTATAATTAGTTTTTTTTCGTCTACATTTAGTACTCCATGCATGTGCCGCAAGATTCGATGTGATAGTTACTATGCAAAATTTTTTGGCAAGGCCTAAGGCAGGTTCAATTCTCTGTCAGATCGAGCTGGCAATGGATACTAGATACCGGTCAGCCAATAAGCTGGGCACTGCATGCATTTTTTCTGATTTTCCCAGAGCTAGCTAGCTATAGCCTACTATAGCTTAGGCGATCAGGCGATGCATGCACGATTGCTGGAAAATGTATACTAATGCGGTAGCTAGCTGCACAGGCCACAGGCCAGCTAACGTGCTCCATAATGCATGGGTATATCACTGAATGGGACTCCCATGCATACTCCTATGCGTGTACTCCTACCCATTTCTCTAAGCACAAGGAAAGCTGCAGACGCATCGATGATATCCTTCACGGGCACACACGGTGACCCGGCCATACGGGGTCGCGTAATTTGGGTCCAGTTTAGTTCCCAAAAATTTTACAAAATTTTTCACATTTTCCGTTACATCGAATTTTTGGACGCATGCATGAAGCATTAAATATAAATAAAAAATAAAACTAATTACACAGTTTAGACGAAATCCACGAGACGAATCTTTTAAGCCTAATTAGACTATGATTGGACACTAATTGCCAAATAACAACGAAACTGCTACAGTGCTTCATTTTGCAAAATGAAGTCATCTAAACAAGGCCTTGGCGAAGGATGATGGCCTATCCGAATTCCGATCCCTATAGCTATGCGTCGTCGTGTAGAGTAGCTCATATGACGCTCTGGATCGGAGTGTGGACCTCACCTCGCTCCATCGATCACCTAATTAGCGCATGCAGCAGCAGGCCTTATGCCCCTTATCCATCCATGGCGCGTACTGCACACGGTGCTAGGTCATGATCGATCCAGAACGACGAAGCATAGGCAATGGCAGTGGTCCCCCTACCATTCCTCCATATATGACGATCGTCGTCTATCCAGCACCAGCAGAAACATTCTGCGGTCACCACACTATTCCATCATGGATCGACCAGTGGAGCAAGCGCTGTTGCTGCCGTTCCCCGGGGGGCGCATGCCATGTGGGGGTGACGGCCGAGGGCCGATGGACCGGAGGCAGAGAAACACGCCTCATGGAAACGGCTTATGAATCTGAGTAGGCCACGACGCGACGACCCACTACTGCTGGGTGGCACAGGGTCGATCGTTCCATGCATGCCTGGCCCTGCATGCCAATGCTTGCATTGCATATGCGTCTCGTCTTCCTGTCTGGCTCTGGCTGCTGGGTGCTGGCGAAGATGAAGGCAACACAGTTAGCGGTAGCAGCCTAGCTGGTGCAGGGCCTCGTTGCTTTGCTTGTACACAGTCGTCCCTGTTCGCGGCGTGCTGCGTGCAGCGTGGTAGTGGTGCGAGGCCGCGAGGGTACTGTAAGTTGGTGGAACAGTGAGTCGTGTGTCAGTCTGGCAGGCACTGCGTCTGCAAGCCTTAAACAGCCTTCAATCAGCCTAGCAAGCATGTAGGAGTAGTGTGCACTTACTCCTATAATGCAGCAACAACTGTCCTAGTGAGCCACTACAGGTGCTGAGCCTAATCAAAGAAGCTACTGGGTGTCCTGTTCTACTCCAATGATTTTACTTCATTCTACTCCGTATGTGCCTATGTTTGTATGTATCTTCTTGTATATGTAATTTCGATTTGTAAAACATTGAATTGCTCTTCTTCTTATATGATATAGCAGCGCACCTGCTAATTTTTCAAAAATAAAAAAAAAACTGTCCTAGTGATAATGTAGATTAGTGTGCGACCAGAAAGATTCAGTGAACGCGATCAGCTGAAGCAAGTGTCCAATTGAGGCCTTGTTTAGATGCCATCCAAATTCTAAGTTTTTTCACTCTCTCTCCGTCACATCAATTTTTAGCCGCTTGCATGGAGTATTAAATGTAGGTAAAAAAAATAACTAATTGCACAGTTTAGTTCGAAATCACGAAATGAATCTTTTGAGCCTAGTTGGTCCACGATTGGACAATATTTGTCAAATAAGACGAAAGTATTACTATTCATCGGGTTAAAATTTTTTTCGCAATCTAAACGAGGCCTGAGTAGTCTAATGTTGCTGTTACCCTCCCATCTTGGAGTTGGATGGTGGTTTAGCAACGAGTACGTAGTAGTACCCCGAGTAGCAGTTGGGGCAGGACCGAGGTTGGATTATGTACAAACGGCCTGTTCGTTGGTTAGTTTCTGGGCTAGTTTGTTGTGAGAGAAAAATACTGTTAACTGGCTGGTTTGGGCTGGCTGAAACCAACAAGCGAACGGGGTGAAAGTGTGCACTCCTCCCTCTGCCAGTGCTGGATCTCTGCTCTGACGCCACGGGTGGCGTCACGCATCAATGGCTGGCAGGTGGGCCCCAACCAGCCGCAGGGTTGGACCGCCAGCCTGGCCACTCGGCTCCCGTCAGGCGTCAGCTGGGATTTTGGATCTCCTCCATCTCCGTTCTCCGCCGAGCTCGATGTCCGCTGACGTCCGCCCGTGCCGGCGTGGGCGTGCCGTGACCTCCCCGGAATTTGAATTCTGGCGCCCGTGCCCTCTCCGGATCCGCTGCCACTGCACCACCACCTCACCAGGCACACCGGCTGCAGCCTTGAGCCTCCAGCCAAGGCGGGCCCGCATGCATGTGCCACGCACTAAAGCCGTCACGTGCGTCGCATTCGCTCCTTTATCTACTCCTGCTAGCACGTCACTCCACGGACACTACTCCTTGGCTGGATCTTGGAACTAATTATCCTGCTATCCATAATGCATCATGCAGCAACGGCGGAGTAGGAGAAAATGTACGTACGTAGAGTACAAAGGAGCTGCAGCGATGATTATTGGCACGTACTACTAGTATCCAACTAACAACTCCCATCATGCCGCGGTCGCCCGCGCTCCGTCCGTCCATCATGTGGCCGCCCGCGCCGCGCTTTACAGCGACTGTCCGCCTGACTCTGACTCCAGGCGGCCGCTACGAGCCTTCCAACGCCCGCGGGGAGCCGGGTACCATTGGCCCATTGTCATGGGCTGGTTTGCGACGGCGTGAAGGCTGCACGAGAGAGAGGGAGAGAGAGAGTCCGCCTCGCTTTGCGTCGCTTTGGCGCCACCTCTACCTCGCTGCCTCCTCGGTCGCTTTGGCATCTGCTCCGATCTGGCTGGGTTTTTTGGATTGATTTCCTTTCTCTCAGGTCCGTCTTGGTGTCGACTGGATATTGGATAGGGTTCAACAACTGCCAGCAGATGTAGATGCATGCCTACTCGTAGATCGATTGGTGCATCACGGTCTCTTTTTGAGAGAGAAAAGGATGACGCAACGCGAGAGGGCACGTGTCGCGATCCAGGGCCGGGGTCCGGTTGCGCAATCATTGGCTGCGCTTGCACCAGCTCCAGCACCAGAGCGTACCCTACCCTGCCCCGGGAGCCTGAAACGCTGCACAACCACAATGCTGCAAGCCTGCAGCTCCAAAACTCGAAGCGTCCCAATCCGGTGTACAGTACTCCAGGCAGTGGCAGACTGGCAGCCTCCTCTCCTCGGTCGTGCCGGTGGTCAACCTGCACGCCAGTCTCCTCGATGTGCTGCGCACTTGCAGTGCAGACAGAGGCTGGGTAGAGTAGCAGGAGGTTTTTGTGTCAGACAGAGAAAAAACGAGCCGCCGTGTAGTACTCGGCTGGGCCGGTTGCGTCCTATGCCACCATCGGCGGAACCTGAGCCCAACATTATTGCATGGTGAATCAAAAATCCACGAGAACCGGCCCACGAAGCGGCTCGCCCGGTCACCCAGGCATCTTCCGAGTTCCGACTAGTCGGACCGGAGCAGCCCTCTGAGTCTCTGACCTCAGGTCGCCTAACTTCCAGTTCCTGTACATCCCGGCTCAAGAGATATACACATTTTATGGCCCATCAAATGGACAACACACCCTCTTCCCTTCCCAGCACAGCTTAACACTCTTTCCCATTTCTTTTTCCCCATTTTTCTTTTTTCTTTCCCTTTCCTTAATATTTTTTATTAATTATATTTTCTATTTAATTGTTATCAATTATTCTTCTATATATTTCATACCTTCCATGATCTTAGGGTGATGTTCACTTGAACAATTTCTTCAAGACTGTTCTCGTAACATTTATGAGGTACATTTTAAATTATCATAATATTCATGAGATGCTCCCATAGTATTCTTTATGTTTTCCGCGGAGATTTAGATTTCCACCAATGTATTCATGTTCTATGCATGGTTGGTTTTATAAGTTCTTGTAGTACCCATGAGATATCGCTAATGCTCCTATCAGGATGTCCGTCTGTCCGAACATGATGGGCCCACCTCGCGCCGCGCGCCCCTGCACCTCACGCCTCGCCTGGTCGCACATGACCCGCCTCAAGCTGCGTGCGCCCCTGCACCTCACGCCTCGCACGGTCGCACCGGACCCACCTCGCTCCGCGTGCACCCTGTGCCTCGTGCCGCGCACCCCGCCCGTGCCTCGTGCCGCCCGCGCTCGCGCTGCACTCCCCCGCGCCGCGTCAACTTGCCTCCATTGGGCGGCAGCAAGTAGATGAGCACTTGTTGCAACCGTATGTTTCATGCGTTTCATGTGTATGTTGCATATGTTTCATCTAGATGTTGCAAAAGTAGATCTATTATGTATTTTATATTGTTCAAATAATATACATAGGATGTTCGATTCTTATTATTTTTATCAATTATGTGGCTTTCTCTTTTTATGTCATGTTTCTTTCTATTTCTATTTTCTTTAAATTTATTTATTATTCTATTTAATTGTTGTTATTTATTTATTTTTTTCTTTTTGTTATATGTCTCATAGCAATTTTTAGTGATATTCACTTAACTATTTCTTCCATAGTAAAATAAGACGGTTCTCGTTGGAAGCTGTTAAAACCCACGGGAGTATGCACGCATCTTCAATTTTGTAGCATCCGTGGCTTCTCTGTAGGCCGACACGTTGTTTCGGCCACAAAAAATCCCTCCGTCTTGTTTAAAAATAACCCACAATCCAGTTTAATAGCCCCACGCAGTATTCATGTTTGGCTTTTTTTTTTAAAAAAAAAACCCTGATGTAAATTTTATTCAAACCCGAGGAACAGAAAATTCGACAAATACCTCTCTTTTTTTTGTATAAACCTCCCCATGGGAAATTTTGTGGAGAACCCCTCCATCCAGCCCAAACCATAACCTCTCGTGTTCCTCCTTTTCCTTTCTCTCTCTTCTCCCTGCCGCCGTTGCCGCTTGCTCGTGTCAAGTTCACTGTTCACATGGTGGATCCACCAGGTGCTCCCCTACTCCGAAGTCTCCATCCTCTTGCCCTTCCCCTCCTACTTTACATCCCTTTCTTGTTACCAGTATAATGTCCGTGCTAACGCTATGATAAAATTTCAGGGATGCATATGAAAACAACCAAGCGACAAAATTTCAAGAAAAGAAAACTTATAAAAGAGGAATTGTGGCTTACATTAAACTTCCGACTTTTTTGAAGTAGTAATTCCATTACTCAGTTACTGGTGCCAAATTGGCAACCACATCCATCTATACAATTTAGAATATTGTAAAACAATATGACAATACCCTGATTTAGAATCAACTACCAAGTTGTTGTACATTGGGCTACATTACAAACTCCTGAGGAATGAAATACATAAATAATTTTCAGTTATGAGCTAATGTCTCCATCTCCCACATCAAACCACTTTCAGAGCTTGTGATCAAAGTACGTTGACACTTGCCTTACTCTCTTACCATCGTCAGAGTCCCTGTTTCTTGTGTACTGGGATGCTTAGTATAATCTCAGCATCTGCCCATTTCCCATGGTGAGTTTTCTTGAAATAAATCTAGAGTAGATCTTTAATCACAAGCACAAACAGGCTGGAAGGAATGGCATGTAGCTCGGGCAGATCTTTTGATCAGATGGAATCACTGAAGTTGGTGTGTAGATTGTTATTATTTTTTAAAAGGTGAATCTAGAATTTTTCTCATTGGTACACTTGAAATTGAGCTTATGAAATGGACTGCACATGAAGAGAAAAAGAAGTGTTTACACCAGCCCACCTTCTCCATTAATGAATCTGATCCCATACCAATATTATTTGCAACAAATAAATGGCAGACATATTCATTACGTGCTATTTGAATCATAATAAAATCCACTAATGGAGCCATTGCTACAAGAAAAGTAGACGTAGTAGAAACCAGCGATGGTTAACCCACAGTCAGCTCCAACATTGACAAACTATCGCTCTTTCCATCTCTACATGTAGCATCAGAGAAATAATAAATAAAACACTTATACATACACAAATGAACAGGTAAGGTAATCCCATACCATAAATATATGAGGATAGTTGCTAAAGTCCAGAGACTTGCCATCATCTGTCTCAATCTAACTTTGCAGGAAGGGCATAAGAACAAATAATCAAAAGATTCAATGTGATGAACAATACTACCAAGTTTGGTAATCAATTAACAGAAGAGGTGTAAATGATGGAAACTTGGACCAATGTCTTATATCATCCTCTGGTCTGCAAACAATATAAGAAAGATGTTTTCACATGTAAGTTTGGAATGTTGTGAGTCACCAGGATATACATAGAGATGGTATGAGTATAGACATAAACACTCACGATGCCTCCCACTTGCAAGTGAAAAATGTGTAATTTATAGCATCCACTATCTACCCTTCATAGAATGTCACTACCTATGGACAGAGCCAATACATGACATTAAAAACATCGCTTATCTCTGTATTTTTTTTAAATCTAGTCATACATTGTCAAGTGGCAACACATTTAATTCTCAATTAATTTTTAAACAGTTGATGGTGCACAATATTTATTTAGCAAACCTATAACTAACATTGTCTTCAATGCATAACATTAGATTTCAGATTCGAAGTGGAAGAATAAATGAGTACTCACATATGTATCTGCTAAGGGAACATTAAGCGCTTCCACCTGAAAGAAACATACAAGCAAATGTAGTCAATGCAACATATATCCCAGAATATCAAATGGAAACTGAAATACAGCTGCATTTTGCACAATTTAAAGCTGACACAATGCTCATTAGTAGTAGCCTGAGCTATATAGAAGAATACAGCTGTATTTTGCACAATTTAAACTATAACCTATATCCTAGAACATCAAATGGAAACTGGAAGATAAACAGCACTACAGTATTTTTGATAGTACACATCAACAATGATTCTGCCTTTTCTAGACATGTCAAAATTCTAAGGAAGGTCCTAATCATGGTATATAAGCATCCTCCAACATACTAATGTGTGCACTGAGCAGAGTAGGATAAATATTGACTATGCAAGCACCTATATTTTTTAACCATTAAACCCAACAAACACCACAGCCAGAATCCTGTAAAGACACAATGTCACCTCAAAAAATTCTCATTGGACAAAATAACTGTCCCAAAAGCTGATTATTAGTCAAAGTTTTAGAAATAGCTCAAAAATAAGCCTATCATCAATTTGCATAGAACTGAATTAATTGACATGGAAAATCAATTATTTATTTTTGAACGTAACATGGAAAATCAATTTGAGCTCCATGGTCTTAGGTTTATTCACTTCATCCTAATCACTGAAGATGGTCCAGATGATCTGGAGCGTCACTTCCTGTAGGCATTTCCACAAATAGTTGGTAAGCACAAGACATATGAAGGCAGAGGACGAACCATGCAGAAGCAGATCAATCCACAGAACACTCTGCAAGCACTGCCAAAGCGAAGGAAAAAAGATATGTGTATTTTATTTAGCACCAACTTGCCAAAATATGAACATCAAGCGAAGATGGAAGACCGCTCACCGAAGTGATCTCTTTGGACGGAGATCGCTCGCCGGTGCCAGCGGTGGATGTGCCCACAGGGTCCGGGCGTCCGGCGATGCTCTCTTGATGGTGGCCTCAGATCCACGGGAGCCCCTAGCTGGGCAACATCTTCGCTTCAACGCGAAGGTGAAGAATGGGGCAACGACGACGGGTCGCTATGGTGGTGGAGATGGCGCAGTTGCCCTCCCCTCGTCGACGAGGAAACAGGCGTAATAGACCGAAATGGAGAGGGCGTTGCGGGAGGGAAGTCCAGCTGCGGGTAAACTAATGTGGGTAAAACCTCTACATCTCATACAACTATGAGGCTGTGAAAAATGAAGTACCTCTACTCCAGGAGGCTTGATTTGTCCCAAAGCTTTAGCTGCACTGAATACAGCTGCAGAGCCTCCCATATCAAATTTCATCAGCTCAATGCTGTAGCCTGGCCCAGTCTTAATGTTGTAGCCACCACTGGATTCATAGACAAATAAGCATTAGAAAAATAACAAACTGTTCCACCTTCATGTCTACTTCTAGTTTTTCGGAAAGCCACTAAATATGTTGCAAGTACTACAAAGTACAAACCTGTCAAAAGTTAAACCCTTCCCAACAATAGCCAACTTTCTCTTGACGTTCCCATCTTCAACTCTTTTCATTTCTATACATCTAGTACTGTGGTAAGGACATTTGCAAAGAGTTCACAAGCACCCTCCGTATATGACACGTGACGAAAGATCATTAGCATAAGTTTCTGTTGTATCTGCTGTCCTCATAAGGTTCTTGTGATTCAGACTGACAGAAAATTCAGGCTCAATCCATGCACTTCATAACCATCACAACAGAAAAGAAAAAGAAACCTATGCAGGAGAATCAACCTATACAAGAATAAATCAACAAAAAATAGCAATACAAAAAAGCATAAGTAATCTGAATGGTTACTATTTCTCGACAACAAGTTATGTTGCCTGTAAAGATTTTTTTGTTTGTTATTAGCATGTATGGCCATGAATTGTGCTAATTCCTTTAGGTTTTCCTTTTTTGTTTGAGGTCATGGTGGTGCAATGGATTGGATTCTCCAAAATATATATTTTTTCATTTTTTTCTTGGAAGGTTACGTTAGGTGTAGATGGGGATCTCGATCCATGCACTCCATAACCATCACATCAGAAAAAAAAAGAAGAAGTCTGTGCAGGAGAATCAACCTACAAGAATAAATCAACAAAAATTAGCAATAAAAAAGCAGAAGTAATCTGAATGGTTACTATTTCTTAACAACAAGGTATGTTGCCTGAAAAGAACTTTTTGTTTGTTATTAGCATGTATGGCCATGAAAGACTTTATCTGTTTATCTGTGTGTCATCAAGTTAACATGAACACATAAATGAAAATCCTAACGGGTTCACATTTTGCAACGCCACTACCAAGCTAACACAATAGTACTACTATACTACTACTATCGAACAAAGGAACATATTTGCATCGTGAACCCAATATATTCTTTTCATGTCACCATTGATCCATCATTTGTGGCAACTAAAAAAAGTGCCAAGAGATTTACGGGTTTCAAAAAAGCAAACATTTATGCTCCTGAGATCTCACATCACCTAACGTAACCTTCCAAGAAAGAACTGGAAAAAAAATCTATCTTGAAGAATCCAATCCATCGAACCACCGTGACCTCAAACAAAAAAGAAAAACCAAAAGCAATTAGAATAAATAAGAACTCACAGCAGCTTCTCCTCGACGATGATGAACTCAGCAAAGGACCCGATGTCGGCAAAGGAGCAAACACGGTCGCCAGGCTGGAGCCTACGCACGTCGTGCCCGACTGCTCGATCCCACCATGCCAGAGTAGTTGGATCCAGGCGCGAACGACAGCGGGGCCACTCGTGGTACTTGCCCTGCACGTGGAGGAACGTGGTGGAGTTGAGGCTGGTCACCGCGATTCACACTCGTACAGCCGTCGGCGACGAGATCTTCCGCACGTGGCGAATGGAGGAGGCTTAAGCGGTTGAGCCGAACAACGTGGCGGGGGCAGCACGCGCTGCCCAGGAAGCCGAACGCGGAGGTGGCGGTGCGTACGGCCCTGGCAGGCGCGCGTAGAGGTTGCGGCACATGCGGCATTGGTAGGCGCACGCGGAGACGGCGGTGTGTGTGGCCCCGGTGAGGGCGCCACCGCGTGGCATGGGGCAGGTCGGCAAATGCGGCTCGGCGCGACCTGGCGAGAACCGATGCAGTGTGGACTGGGCCGGGGCTGCGAGCACGACTGGCATGGGGAGCTGCGTGGCTTGGAGATGGGCGGCGAGCGGCACTGGCGGGGAACCCTAGCCGTGGGACGGGAAGGGTCGCGAGTCACGAGACTGGGAGGGTTCGCCGAGCGTGGAAGCAGTCGCAGTGTCTGTGGTGTCGTGTGAGAAGAGGGGGAGGGCGCGAGGGTGAGGGGGTGAGAAGCCTCGCATCACACTTCTTCTCTCGGTCCTTGGATCTGACGTAGTTCTTTCGTGAGCCTTTGATTTTAATAGTGGTAAATTCTTGTGTGCAATTTTCTAGGTGTATAAAGGTTGGACTACTCAGCGAGGGACGTTTTCCTTGGTGGATCTAAAATAATTCTAACTGGTGGCGGGGAACCCTAGCCGTGGGACGGGAAGGGTCGCGAGTCACGAGACTGGGAGGGTTCGCCGAGCGTGGAAGCAGTCGCAGTGTCTGTGGTGTCGCGTGAGAAGAGGGGGAGGGCGCGAGGGTGAGGGGGTGAGAAGCCTCGCATCACACTTCTTCTCTCGGTCCTTGGATCTGACGTAGTTCTTTCGTGAGCCTTTGATTTTAATAGTGGTAAATTCTTGTGTGCAATTTTCTGTATGTATAAAGGTTGGACTACTCAGCGAGGGACGTTTTCCTCGGTGGATCTAAAATAATTCTAACGGGTCAATTATAGTAGAAGAAGATATTTGAATGCTTGAATACAATACTGTTTTGCTAGATCTGCAAGGAAGATTGAGGATCGAAGATAGGGTGCTGAAGAAACTGTGGTATTTCCATTGTTTTTTTTTTCGGTCCAGCATGACATCTTTGCGTCAGATGGATGAACCATGGGTTGTCAACTGGCTCATACGATCTTGTGGTTCCCTCATTGCTATGTCCCGATCTCTTTGACGGCTTCGCTTCTCCTCGCAAAGCGGCGCCGAGTGGCAACTGCTGCGGCGTGAGGTGGATCCAGCCGGTGCTGGAGAGACAAACTGCGGCGGCCATTCCTCTGCACGCTGTTCCTTGCCCCAGAGCTCCTGGCCTCGTGGCTCCTCCTCCCAAAAGCCACCAAAAATGATACTATACCTGAAAGCCTCCCTCATTGCTATGGTTCTATTGATCCTACTGATGTTGTTCAGTTTTAGTGAGGTTACTTGCTTGAGGTACCATGTTTTAATAGCTTGAGCTGTAGCGTAAAAACAATTTCTCTTTGTTTTGTTATTCCTCTAGGTAATTTGCAGACAAATGAATTATGTGGCTAGCATTCATGTTTATATTTATGTAATATTTCATCCTCTTTTAGGAATAATTGAGGATTCAAATTGTTCAGTGCTATTTTGTGTATTATTAGAACTGTTGCTGCCTTCTCCTATTTAAGTGTGCCATCCCTACTTGGTACATCCTTCTACTAATCTGGTTAGGAAAAAAAAATTGTGTTGGTCCGCCCTTAGAAATACCAGTTCTTATTCATGGGGCTTTTCACATGGTAAAGAATAATGCCGATTATATGTCTTTGGAAAGGTTTTGCTATTTAGCTATGAATATTATCTCCTTTTGTTCCTGAAGTAACCACTCCATTGTTCAATGTTTACATTTCTATTTGGATTAACTTATGTTGGGAGTTCTGTATGTTCCACTAGATTTAAGTAATGAACCACTTCTCTTCCTCCAGACAAGTACTTCCCTGAAATTCATACTACTGAACCAAAATGATGCATTTGGACAAGGTTGCAGGAGGTGGTGCTACCGTCATATATGTAGAGACTGTAAGCCTGAATTACATGCAGACCATTCTTCAAGTTTCTTTGCACCTTTTGATACCTTTTCATCTTTTGGATTTACGATGAAATGGGTTTCTAGAAGGAGCTAATATTTAATGATAAAATGTTCCATCCGTGAGGTGCATGGTACAATAATCTCATACTCGTTGCATACCAGGTTGGTGATTTGGGATATGCTTCGGGCGTACCCAGCGCAGAGAGCTCCCGCTCTGTGCGAGGTTTGAGAAAAGGTATTAGTGATAAGTTTTATCCTCGCACGTGCAATACGAGAGCTCTCTACGAGGTCTGAGAAAAGGTATTAGTGATAAGCCTTATTCTCGCACGTGCAATACGAGGTGCTTCGGAGCTAGGAAATTATGCAGAGTAGAGTGGAACTTCCAATGAGGTGGAGGTTCTACAGTATGCTAGAGTACTTCTGCAGGTAAGAACAGTAGAACCTTTCAGCTGTCTATCTATTCTATTCATTACATATATCTTTAATGAATATATTGTAAACTCGTGCAGCGAGCTACCACTGATCCTGATGGCCGTAAGAGGGCCCTTCTTATCGGAGAAGGTATTGCTAACTTGACCGATGTTGCTGCTACATTTAGCTGCTACATTTTGTTTCTGAAAGTGTTATTGACTTATTGTACATTTGTGCTGCCTCTTTATGCCATCGTACATGTCTTTCTATTATTTAGTTCATTGCGATGCCCTATTTATATTATATCCATTTGTTTCTATGGAGTAATTTTATAACTGTTAGATACATACCTAATATAAAGGAATCATTTAGCATTAGCCATTGTCAAATCCATGTTGATATCTTGGGGTTTGAATGTGGATATATATGTTGGCTTAGAAGGTCCCAGTGCATTACAAGTGCTAATATCCACCCATTGCGCATCATGTAGTTAGTGCATTACAAGTGCTAATATCCACCCAGTGCACATGATTTAATTAGTCACCAGGGATCCTTGGAGGCAAATAGTTATAGGGGAAAAACAATGTTATGGTGTACATCAGATTTCACTATTATGTCTAATACTTGGATATATCGTGTATTGGCGTTTTATTGTGCATCCTCAGTTGATGAATCCACCTAGGGTTAACATGGTTAAACAGAATGCGAACTGCACAATTTTCATCTGATTCTATAATATGCTCTCTGTCATTTTTTATAACTAATTCTGTACTCTGCTCTCTACCTCTGTCATGCTTGATAACTGCGTCTCTGACAACCTTTTCAATTTACAGGTCAATTCAACTATTCACCAGTGTCCAAAGTTCAACATCAAGGGACCATGCCAGTTGCCATTGTGATGATCAGCTGTGTTTTCGAAAATCGCATGGCAGCAGACTGCAAACTTTGTAGTTTGTCATTCTTTTGCTGTGATATGCGGCATATGCTTGACCGTAGGTGTTGACAACGTAGTGACAGTGACAATGACCGTATATAAATTAAACCAATGTTTCTGACCAGCTCTTAGTATTACCATTTAATTTATAAAACCATCTCAATGGTGGACTATAACTTTTGTTTTTGAAGTCATTGCAAGCGCCCGATGCTCTAGTAGTATTTGGCTCTTGACTTGCTGAATCTTGACTGAAAAACACTGTTTTAGCTGAAATATTGTGAGAGAAAAATACTGTTTTTGCTGAAAAAAGAAGCCAAATAAGCCGGATATAAAGTAAGCCGAACGAGGCCTTTATGAGGTGAACTTTGAATTATTATTATAGTATTCATGTGATGTTCTACGATAGTTTTTTAGTATTTTGTAGATATTCTATGATGCATTTTGAATTTTGCTCATAATCTTCATGTTCCATACGTGGTATATTTTTGCAATGTTTTTATAGTATCCATGAGGTGTTTCATGGTGTATCATGTGTACCTGTACCTGTATTGAGATTGTCCTAAATATTCAGTTCGTTCAGCTGGCTGTAGCTGTAGCTGCGGCTGCCTGCTTTCTTGCCTACCTCAACAGTGTTTGCTAGTCACTCTTTGCAGCGGCAGCAGCCAGTCTTCCGAACGGAGTGATTCAGCCTGTTCGTTTCGTCGATCATGGATTATTTACTGTTGGCTGATTTGGTATGAGAGAAAAATACTATTTCAGTTTATAATCCACGATCGTATAAGCCAAGCCGAATAGGCTGATTGTCCTTGATTGAAGTATCGGACAATTGGTCGACAAAATGGAAAGCCAAGGTTTAATGGTGGATTTTTTTTTTTTGAAACTGGGTATAGCTTCATTACTCGGCTAGCAAATCGTTAGCAACAATTACATGGATAACTTTAGGGATGGAACTAGTGACTTGCTCCTCTCTCTGAATATACAAATGACCCAACTTGGCTAGCTCATGAGCAGCTCTATTACATTCTCGAACTTTAAACACACACTCAAAATTAATGAAACAATCAGCAGCTAATGCTTTAATTTCAGCAATCAACACTCCCACTGCCGTATCATCAAAAGCTTTTGCAATATGGAATATACAGTCCTCTTCGTTCCTGTAGGACGCCATTATAGTGCCCAGATTACAATAGATGGACCCAAAATGCCCTACTCTAAAACTAAATTCTAAACATATTCCTAACACATAGAGGTATTTTGGTCCTTTTGTAATATACCAGTACAAGGCTCCAAGTCCGATTTGACTTCCTATGTTGACAGCCCTTCGTTGTACGACTTCGAGCCTTGCGCTGCTCCTCACACCTCCGACACCCGGTGTCCTTGGACTTCCCGAAATGTCCTTTGTGGCACCCTCCAGGTCTCCGAATGTACCCCTACTGCTCTGGAAATGACCCCACCGGGTTCGCAGCGACACTTTTGCGCTCATCCTTTCGAGGACCCCGCGAGGGTATCTCCACTAAGGGTCATCACCCACCAAACGGTACCTGCAAAGAGATAGCACTTTGAGAAGCCACCAACGCGAATATTTAAGTTATTAGTTAGAGAGACGTGAGAAAAGGGAACCCTGCAAATGGTACCAGTCCCCAATATTATTCAAGCAAACCAAGCCACTATTGAGACAGACCATGCCATTTCTCTTTGTCTTATTTTGCTTTATCAATTTGCTTGCCTTTTCATTTGAGATATGGCATGAGTTTGATAGTAATTATTTGCAATGAAACATATTCAAAGCTCATCAAACTCATTAGTATTTTAATTTTTTATCATTCAATCACCAAATCCTACTAGAGGGCCTATATGCAATTTATAAGCTGGTTAGGGACAAAGTAAATGAAAACAGAAGCTTGACGGCATGTTTTTCTGTAGCTTTATTTTTATTGTGTCTCTCCCCGCTGCCACCATGACCCCATGTATACAAACCAGCTTCCATACAAGACCATAGAGGTGAGCTTAGGAGCCATTAGAAATAGAACCTTGGAATATAGACGGTACAAGTAGAACCATATCTAGATGGAAAAATATAACCGTTGAAAAAAATAACATTTGAAGCGTAGCTCTTGACCATAATATCTTTTACATGTAAAATGGCTAATTTGTTAGCTAGTATAAGATATAAATAAATAAAGGTTAGTGAAAGTAGAGAAGCAAAAATGAGGGATTGGATAGAGTGTACAAAGAAGTGATGGCCAGAATCTGGAAAAGGAAGCCTTACTTAGAGGCCATGTTTTCCTAAACGCTAAACGGTAAACAGGCGGTCACTTAATGTTTAGCTATTATTCGGGCTAAACGGACAATTAAACGGGCTAAACGGACGATTAAACAGGGTAAACGGACGATTAAACAGAAACGGAGCATCGCCGTGTAGTGTTTACACGGTGTTTAAACGGGCTAAACGGCCATTTAAGCGAACAGTAGAGGTACCAGGCATCAATATTCAATATTTGAATGGTCTCTTAGAATTATTGCGCTTGTAGTACTCCATTTCTCGCTGTTTCCTTGTGTAATACGGAATTATTGTTTGCTTAATCTAGATCTTCTTGTGTTACTCCCTCTGCCCCCCTAAAAACGAAATCCTATGTTTCAAAACTTGTCTCAAAAAGAATGTAAACATAGTATTTGCACTAGATTTTTTTTATGGGAACTATCTGTCAAGAAATATAAACACCAGATGCACCCATCGCCCAACATCCCTATCCATCCATATCCATGGTCATTCTCATCTACACACCTCCGGCTGTTTGCCTGACGAGTAAAACAGATATTTTTAACTTATGTGAAACCATCCGGATGCAACTATTGCTTCTGTGAACCAGCATGTTGGAAGGGCATATGCTTAATTTTTACCTTCACACTAATCTTACCTCAATACTTGAGATTTAAATATTTTGTGGGAGAGAGAAAGTATTAATATTGACAGCTCTCCTGTCCGTTTTTTAAAAATAAAAATAAAAAAAATAGTACTCCATTTACAAGTTTTTCATTTCCTAGCTGTCACGCTATTGCGTGAATGGGTCGTTCTCTGCGGTATAGACGCGTACGTACACGTTACTTTCCGTTTCTTTCTAGTGCAGTGGAGCGCCTGCGGACAACGTGAATCGAGAGAGACATCTCTGTTTTTCTGCGTCTTCCTTCCGGTTTCAGCCACTCACACTTTCGGGGTTGCCCCAAAGCGCCGTCGACTACTTTCCAGCCGGCAGCTCCCCAGCCCATGTTTTTCTGTAGCCTTCGCACGTCCGTGTCGAAACTCGAAACAGTCACATGTGTAATCTAAATATCTGGGGGGACAGAATCTGCTTGCTGCACGTAAAAACCCGGACACTAGTGCAGGACTTCGACAGCTTCACTGCATCAAAACTGTCAACACGACAATGCCAAACCGAGATTGACTGAAGACGGATCTCAGCAGGGTTCAGATACACAATAAGCTGTGTTGTTCTGACTGGCTTAGCTGTGCTAACTGCTAAGCAATTTCCGTCATTCACAGGTGAAGCCACAACCTGGACAGCCTCTGATGATGATTGCTCAACTGTAACTCTTGACAGTATTCCGAATCCTCATCTAGTACATCCCTAAACAAGAAATACCAGAACCAATCTTCTAATGGATTGTAACTATAGGCAAACTAGTTCTCTATGTCAGTTTGGAATACAAAATACTATGAAAAAGACGTCAACTGCGAACTTGCCGATTACAAAGTAACAACTCAAGACACACTCATGAACAGTTCATTTATCTGGGAGTAGCTCTGTTCGTACCACAGGAATTACAGCCCTAGTGATTTCAATCATTTACAAAACGAATCATCTATAGTCTTCATCAAGATGAAACCAAGCAGGAAACATTGTAATATATGGACTCACTCTGCTAATGGAACTAAGCAATAACCCGAAAGTTTAACCAATGCTTTCAAAGCCGTCACAAACTTCTTATTTCTCAAGAATTTTGAATGAAGAGCTCAACATGAACATTGTGAATCAAGAGCATCTGAAGATAGATGCATCAACAGTTTAAGTTATCATCAGAAGAGCAGCTCTGTTGTTTATAATTGGCATAGTACTCTGAAGATAGATGCCTCAACATGAAACTACCCAATGAACGTTACAATCTCTGCCGATTAATTATTGAAGAACCGGAATTTTTGACAGGTAGAATAGTACACTGATGTTTATATACATCACAAAACAAGAAACCATAGAATAGAATAGCAAAGTAGCTCTAGTTGAAATGAGACCTCCTAGGCGCAAGGCGCGGGCGTAGCGGCTTCTTCATGACGACAGTGAACTCGTTCTTCTCGGCGAAGTCCACCTCGTAGCCGGGCACCTCTTTCCATTCGTACTCCAGCACCATATTGGCAACGAAGTACTCCAGGTGCAGCATGGCGATGCCAAGCCCCGCGCAGATCCTCCGGCCCACGCCGAACGGCATCATCCTGATCCCCTTGGTGCCCGTCACGTCTACGCCCTCGCCATCGCCGCCGGGAAGGAACCGCTCTGGCGAGAACTCCATCGGGTTCTTCCATTCCTGCTCGTCCCGGCTCATCTCGGCCACCATGAAGTTCACCGTTGTGCCCATGGGGATCAGGTAGCCGCCGATTTCCATGTCCTCCGCCGCCTTGTGCGGCAGCACGAAGTGGGCCGGCGGGTGCTTCCGGAGGGCCTCGAGGATCACCGCCTTGAGGTATGGCATCTTGTGGACGTCCTCCTCTGAGACCCCTTCCTTGTCGTCGTCGATGGCAGCCTTGACCTCGTTGTAGAGCTTCTCCTGGATGGCTGGGTTTTTTACAAGCTCGGCCATGATCCACTGCAGCCCTGTGGACGTGGTGTCCGTACCGGCGTCGAGGAACTCGGAACATAGGATGCAAATCTCGTCGTCGGTGAGCGGGCGATCGCCGTCCTCGTGAAGCTTGATGTCGAGCAGCGTGTCCACGTACGAGTGCTCGAACGTGGTTTCCCCTTTCGGCTCGCCTGCCCGCTTCTTGTACTCCCGACGCGCGTTGATAAGCGGAAGAAAGAGCTCCTTGACGCGCCGCCGCAGCTCCCGTGCTTTATCGAGCCGAGCGCGGAAGAGGTGCTTGGTGACAGCCGGGAAGAAGGCGAAGACCTGCATGTTCTTGGAGCGGTAGATGAGTCCCTCCCGCTGCGCAGAAGCGATCGCGCGCACCGCGGGCTCGTCGAGGCGCTCGCCGAAGCACATAAGCACGAGGAGGCAGAACATGGCGTACTGGAACGTCTCCACGACGCGGGGCGGCGCGGCGTCGGGCCCGGGCTCCGCGAGCTTCTCGACGAGCACGCGGCGCACCCACGCGCGCGCCGGTGCGAAGAGCTTCACCCGCGACGGGTGCAGCGTCTCGGCAACGAGGTTGCGGCGCAGGAGGCGCCACACGGGCCCGTAGCTGGCGCGGGTGATGCTGTTCTCGTTCTCGCCGAGGAGCCTGACCGACGCGAGCGCCGGGCGGTCCGCCAGCGCCGCGCCGCGGTCGACGAGCGCCTCGTGCGCGATGCGGCGGTCCGCGACGAAGACGGAGAAGCGCGCCCCGATGCGGAGCGCCACGACGGGGCCGTACCGCTCGAAGAGGCGCCGCAGCAGGGGTTCGATCTCGGCGGTCGAGTTGGTGAGCCAGACCACGCTGCCGAGCAAAGGCAGCGACGGCGGGCCCGGGGGGAGGCGGCGCCTGCCCCGCGCGCGGAGCAGGAGCAGGAGCGCGCCCGGGAGGAGGAGGAGGAGCGCGCCAAGGAAGAGTCGCGTGGCGTCCATTGGTCGGTTCGGTTGCGTCGCGTCCATTGGTCTGATTCGGATCAGAGTGTACCGGCGGCCGGCGCTGGAGACGGGGGTGGGTGGATGGAGGCGGATTGGAGGTGTCGATTTATACGGGAATTGGGGAGTGTTCCACGTGGAGGGTCATTGCGAGAGACGCGGTGCTTGGGGTTTGGGAGGGACTGGTCAGCGAAGAGGGGCCCGGGCATTTGGATCAAGCATCGCTGACGTCAGGAGTGATGGATTCACTGGTAGAAGGTTCCATAGCTGATTAGCTGTTCAATTGTTCGATCGATCGTCAGTTCATTTTTTGAATATATATATGAATGAATGTCAACAGTCAACACGTTTAATAAAATTCATTCAAGCATCGCCTTCACGCCGTGTGTGTGGACTTTCGTGGCAATTGTCATGAATACTACTAGCACGATACACGGGCTTCGCCAGTTGAGTACTCCCTCTCCCATAAAACAAAAAGTCATTATAGCTTCTTATGAAGTCAAATATCTTTAATTTTAAACAAATATATAAAATAAAATATTAGTATTTATGTACATAATTGATATCATTAGATATGTCTTTGATTATATTTTTATAATAAACTTATTTTAAAATATAAATATTGCTGATATTTTCTACAAATCTAGTTAAACTTAAGAAAGTTTAACCAGCCCTATAGCAATTTTTTTTTTATGAGACGAAGGGAGTATTGTACGACGGTGACAGGTCGGTTACGATTGCAAGTGAGCACCCGTGGTTGACTGGTGAGCCATCCTATAGAAACGGACATGAACAAAATAATATAGTTTTTAATCTATTACAACCTAAAATATCACAACTCATGAGATGTTCAAATAATATAAACGAAATTTTTTTTGAAGGCGGAATATTGTTTTGTGAACCTAGAACATCGTCTCAGCTTAAAGAAAAATGTTCTATCTTCATGTGATAAATGTTCATTAAAATTTTTAATCAAAATATATCCATGTGGGGTCTTGTTTCGAAGGATTTAATGCAAGAAACACGATGGTGTAATCAGAATTTAATTTGGACCCTCAGCTTAACCGTTATAGATTTTTTAGTTTCTTTAGACCTATGACATCAGCAACATGCAGATTGGTACTTTATTCTACAGCTTGCTTTGTGGGTGGTTCGTGAGTCCAGAAGTATATTTGCATTATTACTCAGCTCGTTGTCATCCTCGAGGAAATTGCCGGCGCGTTGGCGGGAGAATAATGGCGTGATCTGCATGCCCCGCGAAAATTGCGCGCGCTGGCCGGTGGGCGGAAAAGCGTCGGACAAATGTTTAACCGGATGCTAGCACTCCCCGAGCGCGGCGGGGAGGAGGAGGAACGCGCCAAGGAAGAGTCGCATCGCGTCGGTTGGTTCAGTTGCGTCGCCTCCATTGGTCGGATCAGAGTGTACCGGCGGCCGGCGCTGGAACGTGTGGCTTGGGGTGGATGGATGGAGGCAGCTTGCGGCCAAGTTTTACGTGGCGGTGATTAGCGACTTGGGGTTTGGGAGGGATTAGTCAGCGAAGATAGCGTCCATGCTTATAATTTAAAATTAGGCATGAAAGAGAAAAAAAAACTTACAATGATATTTATCTAACTTTTTAAGACGACGTCTTCCTAGAGATATCAAATATGATTGTCTCGATTATAAAAAAATAGAAGCAATATCTTTGCTTCTCTTCATAAGTGAACTATTCTAAAAAAACAATGCAAATCACATGCGATCAGGATGATAGAATCATACTCCAGTTCATAGGATCACATCATGTAGTATGCTACAAGTATAAAACATATATAGATGATATGAATATCTGATACTGATGTTTGGTGATATACACAAATAATGATAAGTAATCTCGATGGTCTCCATAATATACACAAACTAATGATAGGTAACTAATTAGGCATCTTCGCATGGGTTTTAGGCATCGGACGTCGCAACTTGCTCGAAACCCACTCAATTTTTTATCACAGCCTATACATGCGATGAAATGACACCTCGACAAGTTTCATGAATTTCAGACTTCGTTTCCATTTTATATAATTTAAAAATACTTTACACGCAAGTTCATCGCCGTGTTCCGTGAAAACGATGCGCCAAATTTGGCATCAGTCACTGGATACGGTCTCACACCACATGCAATACCATGAATATGATCTTTTGAATCACTCAATTCTAATATTCGATGCACCTGCAGTTCAAATTTGAATTACCGAGAAGAATTCAAGTAAATGAAATAAACTTATTAAATATAGCTAATAAAATAAAAAAAGCTCCAAATTTTAAATATGTCTTTTAAAAATTATTGTTAGCCACCAGAAAAAAATTGGGGAAAAAACCAAAATTTTTTTTGTATTTGCCGAGAGCCTCAAAGGGCTCTCGGCAAAAAGTTTTTTAAAAAAAACAACTTTGCCGAGAGCCCGGATCTGGGCCCTCGGCAAAGGCCCAGTCCACATAAGCCCCTCACGGCCCAGTCAGCCTTTCCTCTCGCCCCCGCGCGCCCCGCATCCCCTTCCTCTCGCCGCCGCCGGTCCCCCGCGCCGCTGCAGCCTCTCCCCCGCCCCCGCCCCGTCCCCGTGCCGCCGGAGCAGCAGCCCGGCCTGCCGAGCGCCGTCGTCGTCGGGGCCGCGTCGTCCCCCGCCTCGCCCGGTGGTCGGGCACCACCGCCGCCCCCCGGCCACGCCTGCCGGTGGCCCACCCCGCGGCCAGCGCGTCCCCGGCCGGCCCCGCGCGCCCCTGTCCACACCCGCCGGTGGCCCACCCCCGCGGCCAGCGCGTCTCCGGCCGGCCCCGCGCGCCCCCGGCTGGCCCCGTGCGCCCCTGTCGGCCGTGCAGAGAGCATTTGGAGGAGGAAGGGAGAAGAGGAAGGGAGAAGAGAGGAGGGGAGAAGGAGAGGCCGACGACCGTCATGCCCCCGCGTCGTCGCGTCACGCCGAGCGGTCGTCGCCATTTTCCCCGCGTCTAGCCGAAGACGAGGGTGATCCCGACTCCGCATCGCCCGACTACACTGCCACCCAAGGTAAAGCCCCCCTCCTGCCTGTTGCTGGCCTTCATGCCATTTCTGGAATAGTGGGCCTTCGTGCCTTTTGTGGATGTGTTGGCCATCGTGCCATATGTTGTTGTGTCGCCCATCGTGCCAAAATTGTGGATGTCGGCCATCATGCCATCGTTTTCCTTGCAGGTTTTGGAAGCCTCCCCGTACAGGGGAGGTTCTGCCGAAATTTTGAACTTATAAATTGTGTTTCTTGTTTTGCAGAGAAGAGCCCGACGGAGGGGACCCGGAGTACCCCGAGCGTCTTCCTTCGGGTCTGCCTGCACCGCGTCACCTCTCCACTCCACCGTCACCCTAGGTATAAGCCCTTTGTCCGTAACCCTAGCTAGATCGTGTAAACCAGTTAGGCGCCTCCTGTCTGAAAGAGATACTGTCGTAGGTATGTGGATCTCTGCATATCTGCGACCGTATCTATTTTGGATTGTCCACGTTATTTGGACAGCCCACGGATGCATAGATGATTTAGTTTGTATGGTCCGGTCCGGTCCGAGATGGGGTTTTGGCAGCACCTCCCTGTTGTTCTCCAGATACACACTCTCCCTTCCAGGACGTGTATCAGGAGAACAACGGGGATGTGCTGCCGAAATTCTATCTCGGATTAGAGCGGAGCATGGAAACTAACCTCATCTACGCATCCGTGGGTGGGATTAGGATCTATCCCTACCTATTAGATAGTAGGCAAGCGGTGCATATGCTATTGATGGTTATATTACTCTATTATATATATGGTAGATGATGGATAACCGTGATTGTATGTACATGGGCCGCCGTAGTCAGAATCAGGTCACTCGTGAATGGTACAGAAGACTAAGGATTTCTTGGACAAAGCATTTGTTGTGGGTGCTCAAGCAGCGACAGAGGTGTGGTGTCCCTGCAGCGAATGTGCAAATAGGAATAGGAAAACCAGAAAGGTCATTGAGGAACATCTTTGCAAGTTTGGGTTTACGCCAGACTATACCCAGTGGGTGTGCCATGGTGAAGGCCATCGTATTAGAGATGAGGCATTGAGGCCATGCTTGGAGGAGTTTGATAGTGATGGCGGGGTACCAGACATGATGGATGACTTCCACTAAGCACACTTCGGTGTATGATGTACGGACGAAACCAAGGAGCAGGAGCCAGAGAAAACCGCAAGGGCATTCTATCGCATGATGGAGTCGGCTAAGAGGCCCCTTCATGACAAGACAAATGTTTCTCAACTTGATGCCATTGGATGCTTAATGGGGTTAAAGTCCATGCATATCATGAGTCGAGACTGCTTCGATAGTATGCTGGCAGTTTTTGGGACCCTGCTTCTGGCAGATCACGCGCTGCCGAAGAACATGTACGAGTTAGTGAAGCTCCTCAAAGCTCTTAAGATGCCGTATGAGCAGATACACACTTATGAGAACGGGTGCGTCCTCTTTAGGAAAGAACACGCGGAAGCAAAGTACTGTCCAAAGTGTAAGTCCTCTAGGTATGTGGAGGTAGAATCTAGTGATGGGCAGAAGAAGCAGCTTGGAATCCCCATGAAAGTCCTACGGTACCTTCCGTTCATATCGAGACTCCAACGGCTATTCATGAGCGAGGAGTCCACGAAACAAATGACATGGCACAAAAATGGCATCCGATACAATCCTGACAAGATGGTACATCCATCAGATGGTGAAGCATGGCAAACATTTGATGGCATTTATGCTGACAAAGCTCTAGAGGCTCGTAATGTGCGTGTTGCATTTGCAACAGATGGGTTCAATCCTTTTGGAATGATGGCGGCCTCATACACTTGTTGGCCAATCTTCGTTATCCCCCTCAATCTCCCCCCCGGCGTCCTTCTTCAACGTCAGAACATATTCTTGTCACTGATAATTCCTGGTCACCTGGGGAAACATATGGGTGTGTTCATGGAGCCTTTGATTGATGAGTTGATCAGTGCATGGGATCATGGGGTACTGACATACGACCGTGCTACAAAGAGGAACTTCACAATGCACGTTTGGTACCACTACTCGATGCATGACTTTCTGGCATATGGTCTATTTAGCGCCTGGTGTGTCCACGGGAAGTTCCCATGGCCGGTATGCAAGGTAGCTCTGTAGTTCATTAGGTTGAAGAGTGGTGGCAAGTTTTCCTCATTCGACAAACATCGACAATTCCTCCCTCTTGACCATGCATTTAGACGAGACATTAAGAACTTTATGAAAGGTGTCATAGTGACAGACCCTGAACCACAGAAGATGATTGGCGCCGAGGTTCTTGCTCAGATAGATGGTCGTGTCACCAAGGAAGACAGAGTTAGTTTCGTGGGGTATGGTGTTCAACATATGTGGACTCATAAGTCGGGCTTGGAGAGGCTTCCCTATTTTGAGCACCTGGCCCTGCCACATAACATTGATGTAATGCACACTGAGAAGAATGTTGCCGAAGCTCTCTGGGCAACACTCATGGACACTGACAAGTCAAAGGACAACCCTAAGGCTAGAGCGAACCTAGCAAGGCTATGTGATAGACCACACCTAGAGATGCGACCACCAAGAGCCGACAAGACATGGAGAAGGCCTAGGGGCGATTATGTCTTGGAAAAGAAGCACAGGACGGTTGTAGTCCAATGGATCAAGGACTTAATGTTTCCTGATGGGTTTGTAGCGAATCTTAAGAGGGGGGCCAACCCATCTACTGGCCGAGTCTTAGGGATGAAGAGTCATGACTTCCACATATGGATTGAGCGCCTTCTTCCGTCGATGGTTCGAGGCTTTGTCCCTGAGCATGTCTGGGTCATGCTAGCAGAGTTGAGCTATTTCTTCCGCCAGCTTTGTGCCAAGGAGTTATCTCGAAACATGGTGGCTGACTTGGAAAAAAGAGCCCCTGAGTTGATCTGTAAGTTGGAGAAGATATTTCCACCCGGCTTCTTCCTGTCGATGCAGCATTTGATTGTGCACCTCCCATACGAGGCACGAATGGGGGGCCCGTGCAGAACCGCTGGTGCTATCCAATCGAGAGATGTCTAAAGACTATTCGCAAGAAATGTGGAAATAAAGCCAGAATTGAGGCTTCCATGGCAGAGGCGTTCATTAACGAGGAGGTGTCAAACTTCACAACAACATACTATAAGGGCAACCTTCCTAGCTGAAGGGTCGAGATGGCGGACTAGAGGCGGGGTGAATAGTCTTTTCTAAAATTAATCGCGTCGGCTAACCGATACAAATGCAGAATTAAAACTATCGGTCTAGCCAAGACTATACCCCATGATATATGTTCACTAGCACCTTGCAAAGATAACAATTATGCAACAAAGGTGCCAGGCTAGTTAGAGCTCTCCTAAACAATTCTAGGAGCACGGTTACACAAACCTATGCCACTAGTTCTTTAAGCAACAAGGGAGCTCCTACACATGCTAGTAAGTAAAAGCACAAAGCCAACTAAGCTCACTAGTAATGCTCAATAACAAGGCAACCAATGCCAAATTAGAGAGTGCAAATACTTAGCTACACAAACTAAGCAATGTGACTAACAAGGTTACTAAAACCAAATTAGCCACGCAAGGGAGCTACTTCTATGCTACACAAGCAAGAAGGTAATTAGCAAGCTACACAAGCTATCTAATTACAAGAGCAACTACACAAGCTTAATATGTATAAAAGTAATTGCAAGCTTGTGTAATGGGGATGCAAACCAATGGGAAGAACAAGGTTGACACGATGATTTTTCTCCCGAGGTTCACATGTTTGCCAACACGCTAGTCCCCGTTGTGTCGACCGCTCACTTGGTGGTTCGGCGGCTAATTAGCATCACCCGCTAAGCCCACACATCGGACGCCGCAAGAACCTACCCCTTGAGTGAGGGTAGCTCAATGACACGTTTTACTAGAGTTGCTCTTCGTGGCTCCCGTGGGGCGAGCACAATACCCCTCACAAGCACTTCTCCGGAGCGCCGCACAAGCTTCTTGCGCGCTTCGATGGAGACCACCACCAAGCCATCTAGGAGGTGGCAACCTCCAAGAGTAACAAGCACCACCAGCTTGCAACTCGATCACCTAGTGCCACTCGATGCAACCTCACAATGCAATCGCACTAGAATCGCTCACTCACACAATCGGATGATCGCTATCAAGTATGTGTGAGATGGAGGGCTCCTAAGCACTCTCAAGCATGGACACAAAGTCCCCCAAGGTGCTCCACACCAGCCATGGCCGAAGGCCACTTCTATTTATAGCCCCAAGGGCTAAACTAGCCATTACCCCTTCACTGGGCAACGGTCGGGCCGACCGGACGCTCCGGTCGTGTTGACCGAACGCTGGACCTCAGCGTCCGGTTGCCTGCAGACGACCACGTGTCCCGGTTCCAACGGTCACTTGACTTGACCGAACGCAGTAGCTTTCAACTGACTGAATGTAACACCTCGGGTGTTAGCCTTGCATAACTTGACTTGCATAACATGAGCATGAGCATCAAGCATTCATAAATCATCAATTTCAACTGAAACATTTGATCGAAACATATGAAACATTACTTGTTATCTCGTGTTTCTTAGAACATATGCATATGATCATGTGCAAATGAATGCAAGTGGGTAATGTTGGTCACTAAAACACCTTAGCTATACTTAGGTTAACAAAAGGAACCTTGTTCATGAAGGCCACATTTCATGATCCAGCACTTAAGTGATGTTTCATGTGTTGACCTGAATAGCTATATGTGTGACTACTACATGAAATGCTTAAATGACCTTGCAAATTGTTTTAACATGCTTAGAGTATCATCATGAACAACTTTGGTATTTAGTGCTAAGGCTAGTTTGGTCATTTAGCCATGGTTTGAATGTGTATCATGATTTCAAAGTGACATGTTTGACTAAAGTTGAACTAGGTGTTAGGGACCTTGCATGGAGGAGTTCACTAAAGCAAAGTTGTAGTGTTTGACATAAGGAACAACTTTTATTTTTGGGTCATGGACTGATTTAGCTTCTAACATGTTTGAAATTGGATCACAAGAATCATCAAAACCTTGACTTCAACACTTAAGAAATTTTTCTAAGTGGTTGATCGACTAACCGACTGACAGCCAAGGTTGGGCACGAGATTACTCCGTCTCTGTTGCGAATTAGAACGAAGTGCTTGAACCAAAGTTGTAGCTGGTACTTCGGGCTACAAAAACCATGTAGATCATTTTCGCTGAGAAGCTACGGATTAGCGGTTAAGGGAGTGTCAAAACTCGTCGTCAGGCTCGGCCATCGCGTTTCTGACTAACTGAATCGCGACGTCAATGGCCGACCGGCTTCAGACATCGCGCGCCGCGTGTCCCCAGCGACGGCCGCGCGTCGCCAGCGCTCTGTCCGCGCAGGCCACGCCGCGCCCAAGCGCGCCTTCATCACGCCAGCGCCCGCCCGCACTTGGCCGCGCTCCCATTTCGCTCCCGGCGCCCTTTCTTCTCCGCTGCAGCAGCCGCCGAGCGCCCACAGCTCCGCCATCACCATAGCCGTGCATAGCCCGCGCCTAGCCACTCCAGCACCACCACCAAAGCTCCACCGTCTTCGCAGCAACCCACTGCTCCCTCCCGTGCTCACTGACCAAGCTTGGTAAGCCACAGCAACGCGCATGCTCTCGCCGGAGTTCGCTGCCGTGATTCGTCGTAGTGGCCACACCGTTGTAGCCTACCATTCCCCGCGATAGCTGGTGCGCTAAGTCCACCGTAGTACCCCGGTGCTTGTCCGAGCCTTAGATCGGGCCACCGAGGTCGTCACCGGCGTTTTGCCGTGGTCCAGCCCCGCCGTTCCGCCATGGCCGCCGCCGTTAGCTCTAGGGTCGGCAATAGGTCCGACCATGCGGCTCAATAGGTTCGCCAGGTCTTGTAGGTCATACCATGATGACCTCACCGCCGGCGAAGCTCGCCGTCGACGAGCCGTAGCCGCGCAGTGCCCAGCAGCGCCGCTGCTCTGCTCCGTGTCACTGACGCGTGGGGTCCCCTGACCAGCGGGTCCCACCTGTCAGCGACAGCAGTAGTGAAGGCTAACTCATTTTGAATCTAGTTTTTGATTTGTTTTGTGAAATTTGTATCTTCAGTTTGGTAGCTCCAAAAATTGTGAAATAAATATGATTGTGTTGCTTAGGAAGTGTAGTATTTAGTAAAAATATGTTCTTGGCTTCAACAGTAGAAATTTCTGGAGATTTAAATAAGGATTTGAAATGTGCTTTTGAATGCATTCAAAATTGTTTATTTTATATCTAGAGTTCCTGTCCTCCAAAAATTATGAAATTTTTGTGGTAGGCTATTCTTGTCATGTATGAGCTTGGATAAAAATTTGAAGACCAGTGCATGTGTAGATCTATAGTTATAGATTTTTCTTTTATAAATAGTTAATCCTTGCATGAATTTTTATAAATTAATTATGAGTCCAAAATTCATGAAATTTGTTGGAGGTGATACTAGTACCATATGTATGTTAGGAAAAATAAGAAATCTGTTGCTTGACACTTTTCAATAGGATTTTCCATTTATGCTATTTCAAGCCTTGCTTCCTTATCATTGTTGTATAGAATGTTCTACTTAGTAAAATGACATGAAATTTTTATAGTAGTCCTTTGATAGCATTAGTAAGACTCTGTAAAATTTTGAGAATTTATTAAGCACATTTGATATATATTTATTATTTAACCTAGATATCTAAATCAAATAATAAAGGCAATTTAATAAATAGTTTGGGCTTCACCATTATATCATCTTAACTGTAATTGGTATGCTTACACTGTTGGTAGGTTCTAGTTTGTCAAATTTGGAATGATTACATAAAGTAGAAGCATTCTTACTTTATATTGCATGTTAAATCATTTCCGGACTGATTCTAGAATATGATGAGTTGCATGTTGAAACTAATGTAGACTGTAAAAATGGTTAATAACAAAGTTGTAGAGAATTTGATAAGCTTTCCAGAAAGTCTAGGATCACTATTTTTGAATTTGTAGAACTCCAGTTATGAGTGAAACAAGTAGCTGCTGGTTGTGGTGTAGTCGATGCATTGTAGAAATAGTTAAGTAGTAATCGAGAAGAGATATGCACCTACTCAAACAACGCGATGCACTTGTTAACATTATGCATTCGTAATACTCATACCATACTCATGCATCTAGGATCGGAGGAAGAGATCACGTTGCTGGAATTCGAAGAAGCAGAGGAAGGGAACCCGCAGGAGAATCCGCAAGCCCCCGCTCCCGAAGGCGTGGAGCAGAACCCTGAAGAGCTTCCGGAGTGCCCTGACCACTGCCCTACTTCCTTTCTGCGAGGCAAGCCCCGGAGCATTATAAGTCTCCCAGTAATTTACAAATGTTTACTTACGTATTTATGATTGATGCATTAGGTATAAGAGTTGAATGAAACCACTTGATGCATGTACATTCCTTGTCCAGATATTAACCCTTTAACCGGTATAGGTCCAGGATCGAATATATGCTTAGCCATGCTTAGACCGGTAGAAGTCGGGTGATGTCCTGTCACCTGCGAGAGATAGGTGGATACCGGAGCACGGTTGGCTATATCTGCTATCGTGGAACAGAACCATGTGGTAAAAATAAATTGAGACCGGACGGGAAGTCGATAGAGAAGCAACAAGACATGGAGGTCTTGGGTGTGGATTTATCCCCGTCTGTGTCGATTAAGGACCGTACCGTTGTTGGCGCTTCTGACAAGATTGAACGCATGCCTCTCACTTAGCTGGCCGGATAACTCGTTCCGACCGCGAAGCCGAGTAATTCAACTCAGGCCAGGAACCGTTCTGTTGTGCGCTCCTTCCGGGGAACGATCAGACTGAGCCCAAGGGCAGGCTTGGCCTGAGCATCCTGGCATCTAGTGTTCCAGATTGTGCGGCGCGGTACGGACCCGCGAAATATGTACCTGAGTTGTACCAAAGGTGACCTAAGACTATCGTGGCTGGTAGATCTGGGTTTGTGTTAGGAATAAATTCCCAGCTGGTGAAAATCGATTCGAATCGCCGTCTCTCCCGGATAGTGAGAAACTTGGCTAGTCCCAACATCGTAGCAACTATATTATGAAACATGTTGGTTCAAATGAATATGGAATTACAATACCTGCTATGGTTACTATTGTATGATTCTAAATAATATACCACATGTTTGGCATAGGATAGTTGCTAATCTAGAAATGGATAGTTATAATTAACTTGATAAAAGAATCACAATTGTACAACGGTTAATTGCCTTTTTCGCAAAATGTTGTCAAGTTACGTCCACTTATACAGCCTTGCATAATCCTTGGAGTCATTTTATTTCTGGTTCATGACGGGTAAGTCTAGCTGAGTACCTTCTCATACTCAGGGTTTATTTTCCCATTGTTGCAGATGGCACTGTGTATCATGGTTATTGCAAGAGTTGCTTCTATCCCGCTGTGGATGAGGAGTAAGCCTTGGGTAGGCTTCTTTAGTAATTCCTATCTTTGCTTTTGTGGACCGTGATCTGGTTTGGCACTGTATCAAACTATGTTGGAAACTTTATCTTCGAACTTATTTGCTTCCGCTTTGTTTACCAAACTCAGTTTGTAATAACTTTTTATTCGTACTCTGATGATGAAAAGTATCTACGAACCGTATATAATATGTGGCATGTATGTTGAATCCTGTACGATCTTGGTTGTTGTAAATCGTTCATCGAGACCCGTCGTGGTACTCGACGGACTACCAGGTTTATATGGATTCAAGTATGACAGTGCGACCACTTGCGGATTGCCATTATACTTGTATTCTTATAAATTGGTCAGTTCTGCGACACCGAACGCTGAACCCCCAGCATCTGGTCATTTCCAGTAAGGTACCGACCTCGACCGGACGCGTCCGGTCACACTTGATCGGACGCAGCCAATGTCCGGTCACACTCTAGCCTCTATGTCATCGTATGTCAGCCTGACCGGACGCAGCCTGCCAGTGTTCGGTGCATTTAGATCTAGCGTCCGGTCAGTTGACCAACGCCAGTATCTTCGCGATCAACTCGTTTTCACTTCTAACTTCATCACCCTTGCTCCAATGTGCTAACCACCAAGAATTTGCATCCGGCGCAATAGAAAATAGGCATTTTATTTTCCCAAAAGCGCCGAATCGAGAGGGACCCAAACCCATCTCACACCTGCAAACACCACCTCCTTTGTAAATGTGCGAACACCACCAAGTGTACACCACCATGTGTATGTGTATTAGCTTTTCACAATCATTTCCCAAAGGATGTTAGCCACTCAACTTGCCACGCCACTCGATCCTAGCGACAATGCAAAGTTAGATCACTCGAGTGGCACTAGATGACCGATATGCAAATAAGTTTGCCCCTCTTGATAGTACGGCCATCTATCCTAAACCCGGTCATAAACTTCTCTACACACCTATGACCGGTGAAATGAAATGCCCTAGGTTATACCTTTGCCTTGTGCATTCCATTCCATCTCCTCCAATGTTGATGCAACACATGCACCAACATGATCAACAATGATATGATCCACTTCATATCATCACGTGATCATATTGGCTCATCGATCTTGACTTTACTTGCTCTTCACCGTTGCCATTGTCCATCGGCGCCAAGTCTTGCTCAAGCTTCACCGCCATGCGGTCCATTACTCCAAAGCCTTCGACTTGTCCTTCACGCTTGCAACCGGTCCATCAAGCCAAGTCTTGTCTTGATCTTCTCCACCTTGATCACATGACTCAATGTCATGTTTCATGTGCATTTAAGCTCCTTCATCATCACATGTGTGAGCTTTGCAACATCTCCAAACCATTTTCACCTTCATGGCATATGTTGCTCACACACATGTACCTGTGGACTAATCACCTATGTATCTCACATAAACACAATTAGTCCACCTAGGTTGTCACTCAATTACCAAAACCAAACAAGGACCTTTCACTAGCATGCATAATCGACCGGCTCATTACAATGAGGACAAAAATAAATCTACCCTCAGCCTTTTGAAAGGGTCACTCGGAAGAGCGAGTGCATTGAGCCCAAAGACCTTAAGCAATGAAGAGTGGCGTAGTATCATGCTATATTTGTTGGCCAACCTAGATGAAGTGGCACCGTATATCGAGTAAGTTCTCAATGAACTTGTTACTTACTCCGTCACTATTCTGCATCCAGCCCCGTCATGTTTCTTGTCTACATAGGGAATTTGTTAATCTATTCTGGCGTCAATCAAGGCAACCTCGCCCTCATGAAGTTGATACCATTCTTAAGGAGTGGGATTTCATTTCTTGGTTCCAAAAGAAAGTACCGTCCAACTTCCCCCTTGTTTCTTGATTTCAAGTTGGTCGTTTGTGTGAATAACATAATGCTCTAGCCTAACTTTGCAGTGCTATAGGGATGCATCTATAAGTGCCGAATTGCGGTAGGTTGCCGATGGCTTCAACTTTAGGGTCATGTCATGTAACATTTATGACGTCAATGGGTATCGCTTTCACACAACAAGCTATGAGCAGAGTCAGCCGCATCGAAGGACCACAAATACTGGAGTTATGACACCCAGAACTGATGGCAAGGACTATTATGGGATACTTGAAGAAATATACGAACTCCAGTTTTGTGGAGTTGAACCTTTTAGTCCTGTCATATTCAAATGCTGGTGGTTTGATCATGAGGTATCGAGATAGTACCCTCATCTTGGGCTAGTCAAGACTCGACAGGATTCCATCTATGAAGGTGATGATGTATGGATTGTGGCCACACAAGCCAAGCAAGTCTATTATAGTCCATATGCTTGCCAAACCGAGGAAAACCTTAAGGGTTGGTATGTTGTTCACACAATATCGCCACACGGTAGACTACCTCTCCCAAACGATGAAGATTACAACTTGAACCCAAAAACACATGATGGAGAGTTCTATCAACATGAAGAGGGGCTACAAGGGAGCTTTGAGATAGACTTAACCGGGCTAGTCAAAATGGAGACAGACATCGAAAGGGTTGTGGACGAGGACTCTGGAGATGAGGTGGAAAATCCAAAGGACATAGTGTTCCTTGACCGATTACACTTAGGTGTTGATAGTGATGATGAGGAGGCGGATGAAGATTTGGACATGGTTGATAGCGATGACGATATGTACAATCCAGCTAATCCTGATCGTGGAGATCATTTCTAATACATGTAATATTATCTGTTTTTGTAATTATATTCATTTTGCATGTAATTATCTTCATTTTGCATCTCTTTCTAATTATGTATTGTTTATATATGCTAATTGTTTTGTTCCTTTTTAATGCAGGAGATGCCACCTAGGAGGTCCGTCCAGTCTCTTTACGCCAGCTAGGAGGAGCTGGAGGTGTTGGTTCAGCCTCCAGAGCTGGTGCCGAGGCGGAGGAGCCGTAGGCGTCCGAGCAGGACGCAGCCGACTACCCCTCCAGACGTGGAGGAGCCTGCAGCCGTGGAGGAGCCTATCGCCGCAATGGAGCATGTGGATGCAGGGGGGTCCTCCACCTCAGGGGATGAGGTGACTGCAGGGGGATCCACTTCCTCTGGTGTATCGACGGTGTACTTGCGTGGTCCTGCGAAGCTCCCGCGTCGACCAATACCTGAAGCGGCCCGCCCGCTGATCACACCCTATGGGGATAGGTAAGTAACTTAAGATGTGCTCGAAACTTCTTCATTTGAAATGTTGAAAATCAAAATACAAACTAATACTTTTTATAATCACTTGTATAGGAACTAGAAACTTGTGGAGACTGGAGCCAAGGCACGCAAAGTGAATGGCATCCTAGGAGGTCTATGCAGGGAGCACTACCTTGGCCTGGTGGAGGTGAGCCCGGACATGTTCGAGCCAGCCACTCAGTTCGACCACTACGAATTGGCCGCCGATGCCATGGATCGTAGTGGCCATAGATACAGGAACAAGGCGGAGCGGGTCGTTAGGGACCTATCGGTAAGTCTTTCAGGCACACATTGTATTCTTTTAGCCACAGATACATCATATTCATTGGGCATTCTTCTAATAAGTAATTGATACCTCGCGCCTTTATGCAGGATTTCTTTAGAATCAAGGAGGGCAAGGAGCACAGGGCGTACCAGGTGGCGGTCGCTTCTTGTAAGAAGCGCGTCATGGACATGATTCATGACGTGCATCATTAGGCGCACATTTGGCACTACGCGAAGGTCCAAGGGCGTAGCATCAAAAAGGACGAGGCAAGACAGGTGGTGCTGACCAAGGAGGAGTACCTTGCGGTAAATATGGAACATTACTATTGATTTCTTTTGAGATTAAGTTTCCTTAATTTGATCTTCTGATATATCATTTGCTTGATGGCCTGTAGGTGATTCCTAACTGGTGCAATCGGCATCCGGATGCCTGGGAGAGGATTGTGGGCATGTGGCTCAGCCAGGACTAGAAGGAGCATGATGAAGCACGCGAGCGCCGTTTGCTGATGCAAGGAGTACCACACCATCAAGGCAGCCAAAACATCTCCGAATTCTCAGAAGCTTGGGTAAGGTGAAACCATTTCTCTAACCTAACACTCAATTCTGCAACAACTCTAACAATGTTATTGTCTTTCTTGTAGTCAGCGTCACTTGGTGGCCGCCCTTGTGGTCACCTCAAGGCATATGCCTTGTCCCACTTGGGCAAGGCGACGTCCACCACCGATTGGACCCCGGAAGTCCCTGCCGAGTCGTTCACCAATGCCAGCATTGCCCCTCGCATCTCTATGTACACAGAGATGGCAAGGTCAATCCATGGGCCAGACTATGACCCGACCACCGAGGAGCGGCTTGATCCAGAGCTTGTGATGAGGGTGGGGCAAGGCAAGAAGCACGGGCGGTTCTGGCTTGGCGACGGTGTCCTCGACATGACCTCTGTTCCTTCGCTACACCAGATCCGAGCAGCGAGCACGAGCTCAATACTGGCCATACGCCAGCGCCCGACCGTGGTGTCGACACTCCAGGTAAGTGTTCTCTTCCATTCCTAGTTCTTTGACTTTTACATACCTTAGCTCCGCAATCTTGAAACATTGGCGTCAAATGTTGCAGGCACAGCTGCAGGCGATGGAGGCTGAGCGGGAGTAGTAGCGGCAGAGGCTGGCAGCTTTGGAGGCCGAGCAGGAGCTCGAGCGACAGAGGCTGGCAGCTTTAGAGGCCAAGCAGGAGCAGGATCAATGGCAGATGGTAGAGGTGCTCTCCTACGTGCGGGGTCTTGCGATGACCCAAGGTGGAACGGTCCCACGGTTCCTGCTCGGTCAGCTGCAGCCTACACCTCCACCTCAGCTTGATTCTACTCCGGTGAGTATGACAAATGTTTTAGTTTCTCTAAATGTCAAACCTAGTGAAACCTAGTAAAATCTAGTGAAACCTAGTGCTAGTGGTGATGGTGATGGGTGGTGGTGGCGGCGTGGTTGGTGGTGGTGGTGGTGTGGTCGTGGTGGTGGCTGCGTGGTTGGCGGAGGTGGTGGCATGGTGGTGTGGTTGTTGTTGGTGGTAGTAGTGGTGTTGTTGTGGTGGTGGTGGTGGTGGTGGTGGTGGTGTGGTGGTGGTGGTGGTAAAAAGTACATGTAGTGCTTGGTTATCTATTTATGTTGTCTAACACGTTCTGTATCTTCTTTGTTTGTGTAGCGTCAGTCGGCGGCATCGAACGACCCTAACCTTCTCCTCGTCAACTCCCCAGGATCGCACGTGGCGCCTTCTCAGCCCGGACCGTCGCCGTGACCAGTTTGGCGCCTCCTATGCCTCTTGTTTATGTTGCTTGTCGAACTTTACACTTGTGGTTGTCTATGTGTCGAGATTTGTTTGTGACTTCAAACTTCGAGACTTCTATGTGATGTGGATGTGAATTATGTGATGTGGATGTGAATTATGTGATGTGGATGTGGTTATTGATATGTGGATGTGCTTATTGTGATGTGGATGTCATATATATGTTTATTTATTGACTGGAAATGCAAAAAACAAAAAAAATTAAAATTGGTTGTGGCTTTGCCGAGGGCTATGGTCATGCCCTCGGTAAAGCTAGGAATTCTGGAACACATAGAATCCCAGCTTTGCCGAGCGCATGACCATAGCGCTCGGCAAAGAGGAAGCCTTTGCCGAGAACTGAGCCATAGCTCTCGGCACAAAAAATGTCAAAAAAATTATCAATATTCTTTGCCGAGAGCTCTTCTGACAGACGCTCGACAAAGTTTTTTGGAAAAAAAATTCAAAAATTCTTTGCCGAGAGCTTGCTAAGGCTCACGGCAAAGATCAACTTTATCGTGACCTCTCCCCGTCACGGCGAAAATTTTTGCCGACGGCCGGCTAACCCTCGACAAATCCTTTGCCGAGAGCCCGAGATGCGGCTCTCGGCAAAGTAGCCTTTGCCGTGAGGTACTGTGCCGACCGGCCTTTGCCGAGAGCAACTCTCGGCAAAGCCTTTGCCGAGGGCAAAGGCTTCTTTGCCGAGCGTATCCGGCCCTCGGCAAAGAACCTTGTTCTAGTTGTGAAGTAATCTTGATGGTCTCCATAATATACACAAACTAATGATAGGTAACTAATTAGGTAAATTTCTTAGAAAAATAATAAGATCAAATCAAGAAAATTTCTTAGAAAACTAATGAGAGTAGAACAGCAACGGATTCTCATATCTTCTGTAGAAGACAGGAATAGCAGCCAACAGCGGCCCTGTACTCCACTTCAGCGCTTGATCGAGAGACGGTGGGCTGTCTCTTTGACGACAAGGACACCAGGGCATCACCCAAGAAGACACTACAGCCTGACGTCGAACGGTGAGTCTCGGGGTAGCCTACCTAGTCGGCATCGGAGTACGCCATGACATCGAGGTTGGCGCTGGCACAGAGGCACAAACCCATGTCGCTCGTTCCCCAGACGTACCACAGAATGAGCTTCAACATAGCTTGATGAGGTGCACGTGGATCGTGCATATGAAGACACGCCTGCTGAACTGCGAAGGCCAGGTCCGAGCGCGTTACCGTGAGGTATTGCAGTGCGCTGGCCTGGCTCCTGTATTTCTTGGCGTCGTCGATCTTCGGTTCGTCGGTGGAGAGTTTCCCCTTGGCGTCAATGGGTGTGGCCGCCAGCTTGCAGTTGGACATCTCGGCACACTCTAGAATGTCTTCCGCATACCGTTGCTGGGAAAAGGTAGAACCCAGCCGCGGTACGTTTGACATCGATGCCAAGGAAGAACCGGAGGGCACCGAGATCCTTGACCATGAATTCACCGCAGAGATGGGAGACGATGGAATCTAGCAAAGCCGGACCGAAGCCGGTAAGCACAATGTCATCCACGTATAGGAGGAGGTATGCGACATCGGTGCCACAACGAAGAATGAAGAGAGAGGAGTCAGAGTGTGTGGGGCGGAAGCCGAAGCTGATGACATACTTGGCGAACCGATCAAACTAGGCCCATGGTGCCTGACAGAGACCGTAGAGCGACTTGTCAAGAAGACAGACATCGTCGGGTCGTGAGGGATTGGCAAAGCCGGTAGGCTGCTGACAGTGTACATACTCCTATAGATTGCCGTGAAGGAAGGCGTTGGAGACATCGAGCTATCAGGTAGACCAATGATGAGAAGCGACAACGGTAAGCACAGTGCGAATCATCGTAGGCTTGACGACGGGCGTGAAGGTTTCGCCAAAGTCGACGCTGGCATGTTGTGTGAAGCCGCAAACAACCTACTGCACCTTGTAGCGCTCAAGAGATCCATCTAGGTTAAGCTTATGCTTGAACACCCACTTCCCAGAGATGATATGTGCTCCCGGCGGATGATCAACCAAACGCCAAGTGCGATTGGCCTGAAGGGCACTGAATTCGTGTTCCATGGCGGCGAACCAGTGAGGACCACGAAGGGCGACCCAAACAGAGGATGGAATTGGAGAAATGGCACTAGAAGTGTCAGCTGGCACGGAATCAGTGGCTAGCGCGTACCGAGGATTGAGCTTGTATATGCCAGCACGGGCGCGGGTGACCATCGGATGCACAGGCACTGGTGAAGGAGTGGAGTCTGACGGCTGGACAGACTGTGAGGAGGAAGCGGCGAGCTGCGGAGAAGCATATGTCGTAGGGGTGACAGTCCCGAGGGATGGAGGGGTGACAACAGAGGCAGATAACTCCTGAATGCCTGTTGGTGGCGTTGATGTAGAAACCGGCAGAGGAGCAGGTTGTTGAAGAACGACATATTCTGTTGCTAGATGATGAACAGTATCGTTCAGAGGGTGTAACTGAAGAATCTGAAGAAGCGGCGCGAAAAGGGAACCGGTGTTCATCTAAAGTAACATGACGGAAGGTAAGAACACAGCGAGTTGCAAGATCAAAGCAATGATATCCGCGATGATTAGAAATATGCATGTCGTAGACCTAGCACTCAGCTTGTCAGACACAGTTGCAGCTTGGTTAGGAAAGCAAAGGCACCGAAGACACGATGGTTGTCATAGTTGGGTGGGGCACCAAGTAGAAGCTGGAAGGGGGTGAGATGGCTAGTAGCTTGGCATGTGCGCCTATTCAAAAGATATGTCGCTGTGGATAGAGCTTCAGCCCAGAATGAAGTGGCATGCCGACATGAAGAAGAAGACTGCGAACGTAGTCATTCAGTGTTCGAATGATACGCTCGGCTTTCCCATTCTGAGACGAGATGTAAGGACACGAAAGACGAAAAGCAATGCTATGAGCAGTAAGATGTGTGCGCATAGTGTGATTATCGAAATCCTTGCCATTATCGGTTTGGAGAGAAATGAGAGGAAGCTGAAATTGCGTCTGAACATATGCGTGAGACCCGGAGTCCACGCAGTGCCCTAAGGACGTGGACCAGAACCACTCGGTGGACCAGAGCCGCGCCCACGTCCCTGCTTCTTGGAACCATGGGAATTGTCAGATCGTGGAGCGTTGCTAGGGACCGGCGGCGTGGGCCGAGGAGCTCAGGAAGATCCATCGTCACTGGCAGACGGAGTGGTGGAACGCGCGCCGCTGGCGGTCAGAAGAACGTGGTGCTATGCTGCTTTGGCGTGTTCCCGATCATACCTCTCCTCTAGAACCAGGTAGGAGCGAGCTAAAAGGAAGGTGTGGGGAGGGTTTTTGGCGGTGATCACGGGAACAGTGTGGCGGTATTTGGGGCTGTGGCCGTGGAGCATATTGAGAACCTGGGACGTCTCGCGCACGAGCTGATCGACGTCGCACAGGGCATCAGTGTCGGTGTTTCGAGTTGCCACCAACAAGTAAATTTCTAATATTGCGCGCCTGGCTCGGATAGTGTGCTAAGAAGACACGATGTTTATACTGGTTCGGGTAGAATGTCCCTATGTCCAGTTCATTCCTACCGCTCGTGTTACTAGCACTGAAAGTTCATAGTAGGGGTTATAAACGGGCGAGAGAGGGACATGTCCCAAGTCTCTGATGAAAAGGGTGAACGGGTGCCGAGAGCTCGGTTGCTGCTCGGTTGTATGTTCGGGGTTCAATGAGTTGATCGGATTTGAGCCTCCTGTGGTGTGTTGCGATGAGTTTCGATCCCCTTTATGGGACGTCTTACTTTCCCTTTTATAGGCCAAGGGAAAATAGGGTTACATTGGAGGAAGAGAGGAGAACGAGAGGGAGAGGAAGTCCTTCAGGATCATCGGGTCCTTCTTCTCCTTCATGTGGGGCACGCCGACCCTATAGATGTCAATAGAGGCGGCGCCACATCGTAGTCTTGTCCGTCACTAGCGCCATGCGTAGGCGTCGTCTGTCGGTCATGGCGCTCCACTGCGTCCTGGCGGACGTCGTGGTGAACCGACGTGTCGATCAATGTTCGTACAAGGGTCAGGCGAAACAACACAGGTTCGCCCGAAGCTGTTCCTAACGTAAACCCCTAGGCATGGCCCGTCACGGCCTCAAGTCATGTCATGGCATGCCGGTCACTTCCCTAGTGTCTAAGCTTTGACCTAGGCCCATACGCTTGGTCCTGGAGTGGTTGGCGATGATATGGTTCCCTGTCGGGCAAGGTGGAGTCCTTGACCTTGGGGTCGGGCGAGGCGGAGCGTAGACCCAAGGGTCGAGCGAGGCAGAGCTCGCGGCCTCGGGGTCGGACGAGGCAGAGCTCGCGCCCAGTGGTTGGGCGAGACGGACCTCGCCCTCAGAGGTCGGGCAAGGCAGAGCGCAGACCCGAGGGTTGGGCGAGGCAGAGCGCAGACCCAAGGGTCGGGCGAGGTGGAGCCCTGGCCTCAGGGTCATACGAGGCGGAGCTCATCCCAGAGGTCGGGCGAGGCAGAGCCTGTCCCTAGAGGTTGGACGAGGCGAAGCCCACGGCCTCGGGGTCGGGCGAGGCGGAGCCTGTCCTCCAAGGTCGGGCGAGGCAAAGCCTGTCCCTAGAGGTTTGACGAGATGGAGCCAGCCCTCTGAGGTCAGGCAAGGCAGAGCCCACCCCTAGAGGTCGGACGAGGCGGAGCCCGTGGCCTCGGGGTCAGGTGAGGCAGAGCTTGGGCACTTGGGGATTGGTCAGAGCTGTAGTCATGCTCTTGACTGCTTGGATGAACTATCGTCGATGACCATTAGTCCCTCCTCTTTGGGTACCCTAGTATTAGTCCCCGACAGTAGCCCACGAGCCTTCGGAGGAGTAGAATACTCCTTCGGAGGCTTTTCTGAATGGAAGGACTCTGAGGGCCATGGACTTTTATGTCCATGGCATGACCTGGGGATGGCGATTCCCTCTCATCGAGGTCAGACCCTTCATAGGTATGGCCATGAGATTTGGTGGGTTTGGAAAAAGTCTTTCCTGATTTTTGACCACCGCAGGGGTCTGTCGTTCTGTGACCGTGCTCCCGGTCTCCTTGCGAGTCCAACTTTCCTCGAGCCCCCGTGCGTAGCAGGGGTCCGGTCGAAGGTTGGCTCGCCTTCGTGAGTGTCACCCTATCCATGGATTCGGTAACCAGAGGGGTGAGCCGTGCCATGGTTTTCATCTATGGACGAGCCATGGTGCTCGGTGAGTTGTTAGCTGGCTAGTTCGAGTGGGGTCCCAGCATCCCGTTCATGGGGATCCGGCTTGGGTTAGCTCGACGACCGATTTTAGATTCTCAGCGATCAATCTGTATAGTTCTCAGGTCCATGCGACCGGTCCTAAGAGCTCTCTGCCTTTCCTAGGGAAAAACATGGATTGTACTTGGTTAAGACTCGATCGTGGGCTAAGATGCCTGTGGCGCTCGTGTGCCTGGGTACTGGCCGCTTGTGGCCCCATCCTTTTCCGTTCCTTAGTTTAAGGGTGCCCAGAGCGGTTGTTGATCTCATTGATGGACCAACCTTCAAACTCTTGGGGCCCAAGCGGGCCATAGAGGTGTTTTTTGATCCGTATTCCTCTTACTTGTGATGAGTCATGGCCCGTCTAGAGAGGCAAAATGTTTGACAAGTTTTTTGAGGGAACGGATAGAGATTACGTGCTCATTTCCCGTGGCGAGACGTTGTGGCTGATCATGGCAAGCGTAGAGATCTAGGCGGTTGGTTGGTTTCCTCACACCTATCGCCTCTATAAAACCAAAGGGTTCGCCCCCTGGGTTCCATACCTTGCATCCTTGCCTCCGCACCTATGACCGCCGCCGCCAATTGCCTAGGGTTCCTCGTCTCCACATCCTCACTGCTGTCGAGCCCGCATCCAGCCGTCCCCACCTCCAATGGATCTGTGGTACTATTTTGACATCACCTTCTAGAATATGGAGGGCCTCATTCGTCGTGGTCTTCTCCACGCGCGGAACTCGGTCGAGGAGTGTCTGCTGCCTAGCAAGAAGGTTCTACCATCGCCGCTCGATGGCTGCATAGTGTCGTTCGGCCACTCCCATGAGCATGGGTTCGTGACCTCTGCCCATAGATTTCTCTAGGGGCTGCTGCACTACTACAAGATCGAGCTATAGCATCTCAACCCTAATGGGATCTAGCACATGGCAGTGTTTGTCACTCTGTGCGAGGGATTCCTGGGGATAGGCCCCCACTTCGATCTATGGAGGCACTTCTTTTCCATCACCCTCTAGAAGAAGAGGGAGAAGAGCGGTAGGCAGGAGCTGCACATGCCGATGGGGTGCGCTGGCATCCAACTCTAAAATAATCGGGTCGACGAGTACCCACTGATGTGGCTATCAATGTCCAACAATGGGTGGCATTCATAGTGGTTCTACCTCAAGAATGACGTTGCTGCCCCTCTGCCGGAGTTCACCGAATGCCTGATCGAAGAGGCCCTAGAGTCATGGAGGAAGTGGGGTGTTCTAGAGAAGGATAAGAAGAAGATCCAGGACCACATCGCCGCCATCCACATCCTAAAGGAGAGCAACTTGAAGGGGTCGGGCATCATCAGGGCCTACCACGCAAGTAGGGTGGCACCGTTGATGATGCGCATGCTCTCGCTGTACACAAATGGCGCCCGGGGTGTCATTCGACAGAACGACGCTTGCCAAGGGAGCACTCCCCCACTCTGAGGTCGCACATCACATTAAGGAGGTGATGAAGCCTTTGTGGGATGATGTGGGGCCCCCTTGATTTCATCTACCCAGTGTCGGGCCATCCTCCGGTGTGGCCAGAACCGGACCATGTCGTCTTCATAAGTTTCCCCTCCTCATACCTCCTCTTCAATTGATTTCTTGACCTCTTGATACTAACTTTGAGAGGGATGGGACTAGCCAAGGGACCTCATCTTCATGGATCACCCAGTGTCATTGCCAAGGGATTTGTCCATGAGAGCAGCGAATCACGTCGAGGGTGAGTGGCTAAGGAAGGCGAAGGAGGACAAGAGGAAGAAGAAGCAGCGGAAGCTACACACACGGGAGCGAGGGGAGGACACCAGCAGCGATAAGGATGATGATGATGGAGACAACGATGAGGTAGTCGATGACATCAAGTGGGATGACATGGAGAACGAGGATGTGCTAATAAGTATCGGTTCGTCCTTGCAGGAGTCAGGACCCTTCCCATTCCATGGAGGGGAGGACACATCTAGGGAGCCGATGGAGATGGGTCATACTATCAGCCTGCCCCTAGAACCATCAGGGGTGGGAGGCTCTGCCGCTGTGTTGGAGGTGCTAGGGGAGGCGGGTGGCTCCGCCATTGTGCCCCAAGATCCAAGGGAAGCGAGCCCCTCTGCCCAAGAGCAGGGGGCGGGCTCAAAACTGCCTCACCCCAATGAGGTGGTGTAGAGGTCAGGTAGTTCGCCCCCCAAACATATCTACTGCCCGATGGCGCTGATGTGAGTTATCAGCTCCTCTGTTTTTCTCTGTTTTGGTCGGATTTCATCGTGACTTATGCTTTTCATCTCTTGCAGTGTCGGGAGATAGCGTAATCCTTTAGCGCTGGGGCCAAAGAAGAGTGTCACCTTTCAAGGAGGTGGCAGCCATCAGCTTGCATCGCCAGCTGGTCAGGCGCCACCCACGGTGGTGCCCGTGCCCTCGACGGGACGAGCAAACGTGGGGGCTCAAGGGACACCTTCGGATGTCATAGAATAGCTGGCGATGTTGGCAATACTGCTACCAATGATTGGGCAGACGGGGCTACCAACCGCACTCATGGCACCGACCGTGGCGGGTGCGATGTAGGTGGAGGTTGCGGTGGCTGTGACAGGCGGGTCATAGCCGGGCGCTATCATGGTGGCGCCTAAGGAATCGGCGCAACCCGCACCATCAGTGGCCCAGGTGATGGTGTTTGGTGTGGGCCAGATGAAGGGGGATGCAGCTAAGGGGTCCTCAGAGGTCATGGTGCTAGGAGAGGAGTCAGCATCCGTATCGCTAACCCCTTCCGTCACTGAAGGGAGTGTCCCGGTGGGGACATCACGATGAGAAGGGTCAGCGGCAATCGAAGCTGGCGGGGAGCTATCCTTGGCCTTGATATCAATGGAGAGTGACTCGCCTACGTGGGGCAAGTCCCTGCTCTGGTGGGTGAGTCCAAAGGATATGACATCGATGCTCTTCACTCTCGACGATGACGTAGAGAGCATGGAGTGGGAGAGCTTCGATATGGGGGTCGCGTCCATGCTCAAAGCCCTAGACCACGCCCGAGGTGCCTTGTGCAACATTGTCATTCCCTCTAGCCAGGTATTCACTTGACCTTGCTTCTCACCCTTTTCTTTCTTTATATATTTTTAATATTCTAACCATCGTCTCCTTTCAGTCCCTTATTGCTCGCAGCCAGGGGAAGTCTTGGTTCCTTCATGTGCAAAAGGAAACCTAGGACTGCCTCATCAAGGATTCATGACTGCATAGGGAGGTGACCGCTCAGCTTGTTGCCGCCCCACAAATGGTGGTCAAGATGACTCCCCTTGCTGAGAAGGCAGACAGTCTTCGGTCGTGGGTGGCCGAGGCCTAGCGGCATGCTGATGAGGCCGAGAGGGCATTCAAGGCCCTATCGACCAGATCATAGAGGGAGGATGAGGAGGCCACCAAGGTCAGGAAGGAGGGGGACAAGTTGCTCTAGAAGGACGCTGAGACCCGCTAGTGGATCCTTGACCTTCTAGCCGAGGTTGAGAAGGAAATAGAGCTAAGGCTAGGGGCCAAGGAGAAGCTCGTGGCCCTAGAAAATATGGTGAGTCTAGATGCCATGGCGGTCACCTGGCTATGCAAGGAGCAGATTGACCTGCTCCAAACAATAGAGAGGCCCCACTCAGAGCATGGCATGGCTTGCAAGGAGCATGACTAGGCCCTTCGAGAGTGTGACCAGGCCTACCAAGAGCGTGACGATGTGCAGCAGAAGGTCAGCTCCCTCTAGGCTGAGCTCAGAGATATGACGACCCAGAAGCTAGAGGCCGAGAGCATCTTTGTTAGGCTGGCCGTGGACCTTGCTTGAGGAATCTTTAGGTGGAGAGCGATGAGCTTGGTATCCTGAGCGTCGCCCTTAGAGTGGTCTACGATGACCTTGAGGTGGTGCGGTGAAAGGATCTAACAATGCCTAGAGGGGGGGTGAATAGGCGTATCTAAAAATTTACTGCAAATGCTAAGTTCAAATCTGTCAGCCACTGTCGGAAGTCCCGACGTTTGGGTCAGAACTCCCGACGTTGTCAGAAGTTCCGACGCAAACGTCAGCAGTTCCGACGCCTACGTGAACTACAAAAGCAGTGCCAAATTTAACTTTGCGGATAAATAAACTTACAACCTCACTTCCTAGTGGTTTGGTGAAGATGTTGGGTCACTCCCTTGACGCCGTAATGCCTCCAAACCGTAGATCGAGTCCAAACCCTAAAATGGAGATTTTGGAGACAAGAAGACAAACACATACAAGTAATCTCAAGCAATCACAACAACAACAACAAGCACGCGGGACACAAGGATTTATCCCGAGGTTCGGCAACCCCACAAAGGAGCTCCTACGTCCTCGTTGTTGAGGTGACCACTAAGGTCGGAGTCTTTTCCACCTCCTTGCCTCTCTCAAAGTGACCACAAAGGTCACTTGAGCTTTCCACTAAGAAATCGAAGGGTGATACAAACTTCCCAAGGCTCTTCCACAAGATGGAAGCTCTAGGGCAACGCCTAGCCGGCTAGGGGCAAAGCCCCAAGAGTAATAGACGCAAAACAACCGGCTTGACGAAGAAATCAAGTGCTCAAGCTTTCCAAAGTGATGCTCTCACTTAATCCACTCTCCTTTTACTCAAAAACTAAGGGAATCGAAGATTGGAGCAAAGGGGGAATGAGAGGGGTGATTTGGTTGCTTGGGAGCTGTTCAGCACGAAGTGAGTCAACTGTGAAATGAGTCCGTAACGGTTAGAAGTGAAGAGAGGAGTATTTATACTCCAAGTGAAAATCCAACCGTTCAGATCTACGTCGGGAGTCCCGACGCAGATCCCGGGACTTCCGACGTTAGCATAAACTACTGTTCCCAAAGGGTTAGAAGTCCACGGGTGAAAGTCAGTGTCGGAACTCCCGGCAAACGTCGGGACTTCCGATAGTCGGAACTCCCGACGATCGTCGGGACTTCCGACGTGCACAGTTAATCAAACAGCCAGCACTGCTGAGGCCGGGACTCCCGGCTTGGGTCAGGTCAGTGTCGGAACTCCCGGCGAACATCGGGACTTCCGACGGTCGGAACTCCCGGCGAACGTCGGGACTTCCGACGTGCACAGACAGCGAGCAGTCAGAAACACAGGTGCCGGGACCCCTGGCTTAGGTCGGGACTTCCGACTTACGTCGGGACTTCCGACACCGAAAGTCATAGAAAATTATTCTATGTGCTCGTGAAGTGCTAGAGTGACACAATTTTGATTTTATTTAAATGCTTGAGCACTCTATCTTCCTCAGACCAACCAAGCTTGCATCCCTCTTTATAGTGCGGCGGATCCTAAACTCAAAAACAAAAATAAAACCTTTGGAGATCGTTTTGAATTCGTCCGCCTTTACAACTTCAAGAATTGAGGGATACCATTTCATCTTTATCAACTCTTTGAATCTTTCATGGGACTAATAACTGCAACATATCTCATTAAGATGACATTAGTTCCTAATTTGGATGTCATCAATACACCAAAACCCACATAGGGGGCAAATGCACTTTCAATCTCCCCCTTTTTGGTAATTGATGACAACCAACTTAGGCTTTTATAGGAATGAAAGAATTTAAAGCTTTTTGAACCCCAAAATTTATGGAGAGCTCCCCCTTGATGTATGCATGAATTTGGATTTCAATTGGACTCATGTATACATGCTTTGCATGCACCAAGACAAAAGCTCCCCCTAAATTTTGTAATCCGTGGGGTGCAACAAGTGTGTGTGAACAAGTATATAGACGTGAAAAGAGATGCAATATGACATGTTATTTCACACAACAAGTAAATATGATGGCCAAGATTTCAAAGTAGAAACTTGAAGCAATACATGGCCATACAAAAACATTCATCATGACAGGTAGAGATAAGCACAAGCAAATAAGATAGATTAAAACATTACTTATCCTACAATCATCCATCACACACATATAAATAGATAGTTGTCCATCACACGGTTGCCACCACACGACAAAGTTCATACACGCTAAAGGTTTTAAAGTTCCAAAACATAAAGACCAACTAACTTATTACAATAAATCAAAGCCTAACACTCCCCCTTTGTCAACAAGTGCCAAAAGGGGTAGGCCGCATGAGAAACCAACTACTCATCATCGGAGTCATCATCATCACCTTGGTCACTTTCCTCACCATCGTCGTCTTCTTCATCATCTTCTTCCTCTTGATATTCCTCATCGTCTTCAGTTGCTTTCCCTTTGCCATGTGGGCGAGAAGAAGCATCATCTTCGTACGCCGCACAAGCCTCATCATATAAAGCCAACGGATCACGAGGAGGCACAAATGGCGGCGGAGGGAAAGATACAATGCCTGCTTGCTGTTCCAACCGATATAGCCGCTCTTGCATGTCGTTCTCACGCTGAGCACTAGCACAACACTGTCCAAACATGTAGGTCATGAGAAACTTGAACTTGTTGGGCTTCTTTCCGGAGGAGGACGAAGACAGGGGCTCATCGCTGGATGAGCGAGCAGCAGTAGCAGCAGTAGTGGTGGCAGCACCACGGCGAGAGCGAGAAGCCGATGGACCTTTCCCTTTAGCTTGGGCTGCCCCAGCTTGTTCTTTGATTTCTCTAGCGGCAACGATAGAGGTCTTGTTGGATATCTTGAGGAGCTTATGCTGAGAGTCATAGGGAAAACGGATGCCGGATACTTGCTCTATGATATGCATGATGTACGGAGCATAGGGAAGATGCTTTACCGGATCCTCAGTAGCATCATAGATCTTGTTCCAAATGTATCGACTGATGGAGAACTTCTCAAACTCATCTCCAAATCTCTGAAGCACCTTCTGGGAATCATCACGAAGGAAGGTGGAGTCACCTACCTTCGGGTACAATATCTGTCTCAGGATGTTGTTCAGAACATAATAATATGGCTTCAGAAATGTGGTCTGTCCATCAGCTCTGTGGCCCTCAAGATACATGTGTTGATATTCCTCCAAAGCAAGATCCTCATACTCAGTCAACTCATTGGCACTCCGGTCGCTGTGACCCAAACCTAGAAGGCGAGAGAAATTGATGAAGTCCACCTTATAGTGCTTGCCTTCAGTGGTCCAGTGAATAATGTCCACGGCACCGGTCTGGTCTCTCTCATGATGATAAGAAGCATAAAACTGACAAATCAGCTCGTTGTTCCAATTCTTCCTAAACTGTAGCAGGTAGTACAGCCCCATTGATTTTATATCTCAAACCATCTGCTCCAGCTCGGGTTCCTTGTACTTGCCAAGAGAATATGCATCAATGCACTTCATCTGAAGGACCGGTGGCTCCTTCTTCTTCAAAAACTTCCGATAAAGAATGGAATCATAGAAATCATAATGGAAGGGGTGCCAGAAACAATACTCAAGGCGGAGATCTTTCTCATCCTCTGCATACAGGTTCCTTCCTCTGTTGTACCGGATGTCCCTGACACGGTGCTGATAATCCACTGGAAGGGGAGGAGTCCATCCACCAGCCAGATTCGAAGCCATGGAGGGCTCCCTCATGATCGGCGACACCTCGGTGAAAGGAACAAGCTGACTTGTCCCCGACGGACCACGAGACGGGGTGCGAGGCGGTGGAACAGCAAGGGTGCGTCCGGCATGGTCCAACGCTTCTTCTTCTTCATCAACCATCGGCTCAGCCCCAACAGGAGCAGGAGCAGGAGCAGGAGGAGGGGCAGCAGCAGAAGACCCCTGGTCGCCACGGCCACGGCCACGGGAACCACTAGCACCACCACGCGAGTAAGACGCCTTGGTGCGGCCAGGCGGCTTGGGAACAGCGGCACGATCTTGAGTCTTCTTGGAACGCTTTTCCTAATGGCGCGAGGGACTACTACCACCTTCCATGACTGCGTAGAACACAAAATGGAACTAAGAAACAAAACAAGGAGAGGTGAATGAACATCGAGAAGTGAAGAAACAGGAATGGAGTGGTCACCATAGGGTCGGTAGTCCCGGCCAAAGTCGGGACTTCCGACAGCCGGGAGTTCCGGTGTACGTCGAGACTTCCGACGGTCGGAACTCCCGACGGTCACCGGGACTTCCGGCGCACACGGTGACCATCCCATTCATGGGGCTTCAAATCATGACACACATCCAAACAAGGGAGATAGAGGAGTAGAGAGGAAGAAAGAATAGAGGCAAAACAAAAGGTACATTGGATTTAGGGTTAGAACACCATGGTAGTACCTTGAAACGAGAACGGAAGAGATGAAGAGAACCAAATCGCAGTCGTCGACGAACAAATCCACGGGCACAATCTCCTCCACCAATGGAATCACCTCCACACCAACGACAAGAACACCCCAATCCAAAGAAACCGAGGGCACGTGCGGTGGAAGGAGGAAGGGAGGGAGGGAGGGCGGTCGGCACTACCGGCAAAACCTCCGGCGGCGGTGGAAGAAAGAAGGAGGCCGGAGGACGAGGTGGGGCGGCGGTGGGAGGGGAGGATGCGATGGGGCGTCACGAGGAGGAGCCAGGGCGGCGTCGGCGTCGGTAGAGGAAAAGAAACCGCAGTAAAAAAACGGGGGCCGGTTATAAAGGAGGCGGGTAACGAATCCGGCGCAGTCAGATCTGCGTCGGAACTCCCGGCGCACGCCGGGACTTCCGGCGGTCGGGACTTCCGGCGCGAGCCGGGACTCCCGGCCGTCGGGACTTCCGACGAAAGTCGGGACTTCCGACGCAGGGAAACAGAAAAACACCTTAACCTGTACTCGCTCTATCATGTGGGGCAAAAATATGATGGACACTAAGATTTTCACAGGTGACTAGATTTCATTCATCCAATACAAAACAATAGTCACTCATGAAAATTACAAAGTAGATTTTGAAAGTGACATACAATGTTTTCACAATTCTTTTCTCTTAACTAGATCAAACAAAATGTGTGTGCAAGGGATCAAGCCACGTTATGAGAATCAATGATATTTAGTTCACTCCTCAAAGCACAAAATCTTGACTCATCTAGGGGCTTTGTGAAGATATCGGCTAATTGTTTTTCGGTGCTCACATGATGAATGGCGATATCTCCTTTGGCTTCGTGGTCTCTCAAAAAATGATGCCGAATGTCTATGTGCTTTGTTCGAGAGTGGTTTACGGGGTTGTTTGCCAACTTAATGGCACTCTCGTTGTCACACAAAAGTGGAATCTTGGTTAACTCACATCCAAAGTCCTTTAGTGTTTGCTTCATCCAAAGTAATTGGGCACAGCAAGCGCCGGCCGCCACATACTCAGCTTCGGCGGTGGACAAAGCAACGGAATTTTGCTTCTTAGAGCTCCAAGACACCAAGGAACGACCAATAAATTGGCAAGTTCTGGTAGTACTCTTTCGGGTTACTTTGCAACCGGCATAATCCGAATCGGAATAGCCAAGTAACTCAAAAGTGGAGCCCTTAGGATACCACAAGCCAAGATTAGGAGTGTGCACTAAATACCGAAAAATTCTCTTAACGGCCATCAAATGACATTCTTTCGGATTAGCTTGAAATCTTGCACACATGCACACGCTAAGCATAATATCGGGCCTAGATGCACAAAGGTAAAGGAGTGATCCAATCATGGAGCGATATACCTTTTGATCGACATCCTTTCCTCCTTGATCAAGATCAAGATGTCCATTTGTTGGCATGGGTGTCTTGATGGGCTTGGCCTTGTCCAAGTTAAACTTGTTCAACATGTCATTGGTGTACTTGGTTTGACTTATGAACGTGCCATCCTTGAGTTGCTTGATTTGAAATCCAAGAAAGAACTTCAACTCTCCCATCATGGACATCTCGAACCTATTTGTCATAATCCTACTAAATTCCTCACAAAAAGCCACATTAGTACTACCAAATATTATGTCATCGACATATATTTGGCAAACAAAGATATCATTATTGACTTTGCGAGTAAACAAAGTAGCATCGGCCTTTCCTATCTCAAAACCTTGTTTGAGTAGGAAATCCTTTAAACAATCATACCAAGCTCTAGGGGCTTGTTTGAGCCCATAGAGCGCCTTGTCGAGCTTGTAGACGTGGTTTGGATACTTGGGGTCTTCAAAGCCTGGTGGTTGCTCCACATACACCAACTCAGATAGGGGGCCATTGAGAAATGCACTCTTCACGTCCATTTGATATAACTTGAAATCATGATGGGCGGCATAGGCAAGTAGAATACGAATTGATTCTAGCCTAGCCACCGGTGCATAGGTCTCCCCAAAATCCAAGCCTTCAATTTGAGTGAATCCTTGAGCCACCAACCTTGCCTTGTTCCTTGTTACCACGCCATGCTCATCTTGCTTGTTGCGGAAAACCCACTTGGTTCCAATCACATTTTGCTTGGGTCTTTCCACCAAGGACCAGACTTCATTCCGAGTGAAGTTATTTAACTCCTCTTGCATGGCTATCATCCAATCTGGATCATCAAGTGCCTCTTCCACCCTACGAGGTTCCAAAGGAGAAACAAACGAGTAATATTCACAAAAACTTGCTAAACGGGAACGTGTAGTTACCCCTCGTCGAATGCTCCCCAATATGTTATCAACGAGATGATCCCGTTGAATGGATTGATGCACTCTAGGATGTGGCACTTGAGTTGATCTTTGGATAGGGCCATCATCATCATCATCATCATCATCACAGTCATGATTGATTGGAAGATCACAATCATGAGCTTGCGGAGGGTTGACTTCACTTCTTTCTTCATTGTTGAGTTGTGGTTGAGCTCGCTCATTGTTGACACCATCTTCATGAGATTGACCTTGTGCTTCATTTGATCTCCCATCTTGATTATTTCTTGCTGCGGAGGCTTCACCATGTTCATTTGATGAAACATGATGAATGGTTGGATCAAGATCATTACGCACAACATGGTCTTCATCTTCGTCTTCAACGGGCTTCACTTCACCAATAGCAAGCTTCTTGATTGCTTCATGTGGGGCTTCCTCATTACCTACATTCTCAACATTGACTTGCTCTTTTTGAGAGCCGTCGGTTTCATCAAAAGTCATGTCTACCGCTATCTCAATCAAACCGGTGGTTTTATTGAAAACACGATATCCATGTTCGTTAGTACCATAACCAAGCATGAAACCTTCATCAACCTTTGGTGCAAACTTAGAACTTTTGGATTTCTTGTTAAGTATGAAACACTTGGATCCAAAAACTCTAAAGTAGTGCACCTTAGGCTTTTTACCGGTTAGAAGTTCGTAGGCGGTCTTCTCTCTTATCTTGTGAAGATATGAGCGGTTGATGGCATGACATGCCGTGTTGACCGCTTCCGCCCAATAATTAGTTGGGGTCTTGTACTCATCCAACATTGCTCTTGCGGCTTCTATGAGCGTTCGGTTTTTCCTCTCCACAACACAATTTTGTTGTGGAGTGTATGGAACCGAAAACTCATGCTTGACTCCTTCTTCATCAAGAAACTCTTCAATGTTGGTGTTCTTGAACTCCGTCCCGTTGTCACTTCTTACTCTTTTGATTTTGACATCAAACTCATTTTGGGCTCTTTTTGCAAACTTCTTGAAAATTCCTTGGACTTCACTCTTTTCACGCAAAAAGAATACCCAAGTGAAACGAGAATAATCATCAACAATTACAAAGCCATATTTGTTACCACCAATGCTTATATAAGCGACGGGTCCAAATATGTCCATGTGAAGCAACTCCAATGGCCTTTCGGTTGTCACAACATTCTTGACGGGATGTTTAGCTCCAACTTGTTTTCCCGCTTGGCATGCGCTACAAATCCTATCTTTCTCAAAAGAAACATTTGTTAGTCCAAGGATGTGTTCGCCTTTTTGAAGTTTGGCCAAGTTCCTCATCCCAACATGGGCAAGTCGGCGATGCCATAACCAACCCATGCTAGATTTTGCCATTAAACAAGTCTTGGGATTTACTCTATTTGATGTGAAATCAACTAGATAGAGTTTCCCCTTCAAATGACCCGTAAATGCAATAGAGGAATCCTCCCTTCTATAGACTTCCACACCCTTATCCGTAAAGAGACAATTGTAACCCATCTCACAAAGTTGTGAAACGGACAACAAATTGTATCTTAACGAATTCACAAGTAAGACATTGGAAATGGAATTATCATTTGATATTGCAATTTTACCCAAACCGAGTACTTCACCTTTTCCATTGTCACCAAACACAATATTTCCACTTTGATCATGACTTGGTTGAAATGATGTAAACATGTCCTTCTCTCCGGTCATATGATTGGTGCATCCACTATCCAACACCCAACTTGTTCCACTGGAGGAATATTCCTACAAAAACAAATTATGCTTTTGTTTTAGGTACCCAAAAAGATTTGGGTCCTAAGGGGTTAGTCACATAAAACTTGGGCACCCAAACACTCCTCATAATTTCCTTTCTCTTTTGGGCACCAACATACTTAACCACAATCTTGCCATCCTTGCCCCAACAACACATATAGTCACTAGCATAGCACCGTGGAAGTGGTGCTTGTGGCTTGAGGACATCGGATTGCTTTGTCTTGATTGTCTTGGTATTTGTAGGTTGAATCTTTGGAATGTATACCTTGTTGTTGGCCTTGCATATAAGCTCATCAAGAGCAACGCCCTTGTTGAACTTCACACAAGGTACACCATTTATTATATTCCTTCCATTTGCCTTTCCATCATACCTATTGTAGCCAATGCCTTCCTTGATCGATGGGTGCCTTGATGACTTGTATATAGTTTTGTTAGATTGCTCTTGACACTTACACCCATTCTTCAATATCATCTCCAACCTATGAATCTCCTTGTTTTTCTTCTCCAACTCAACAAGGTTAGTTGCATATGCATTTACATCAATTTTATAGCATCTTTTACAACCATCACTAGTGGAGACATTAGAGACTTCGGTTGCCTTAGAAGAAGTTGAAGTGCTAGCCCAAAGAGTACTATAGTTTAGCTCAAGATTTTGATATTTTTGTTTCAAGCTTGTGAGGCTTTCTTGAGTTATACTCTTTTCATTCTTAAGGCTAGCTATTTGATCATTAACCGTGGAATGTTCCTTAGTCAATTTCCTAATTGAGTCATTGGCTAAAGACAATTCAATGGTTAACTTCTCAACCTTCATCTTTTCCTCGGCGATAGATGCTTCAAGTGCAAGGTTTTTCTCTCTCTCTTGAGTAATTATATCTCCTTGCAACTCTAAGCATCTATCCCTCTTCTCTAATTTCTTCATTAGCATTTTTATTTTAGTGAATGCCTTTTTACCAAATTTCTTTATCATGGTTGCTTCAATTTCTTCTATGTTATCATCACAACTATTATACTCATCACTAGAGGAAACGGGTGTAGTATGTACCTTCTCCCCTTTTGCCATGAGACAAGTTGGAGTGTAGTAGTCGTTGTCGATGAGGATGGAGAAGAGCCTCGGTGATGAAGATAGGTTGGCGAAGAGCTTTGGCGATGAAGTTGAGTAGGGGAAGATCATGGTCGGTGAAGAAGAGTGGTGGATGGCGATGTTTGCGGCTCCCTTCTTCTTCTTCTCATCATCACTTGAGTTACTATCACTTGACTCCCATTCTTCCCCAATATGAGCTTCACCTCTCTTCTTGCTTTTGTTCTTCTTATCTTCATCCTTGTCATGCTTGTGCTTCCTTTTCTCATTAGGACAATCGGCTATGAAGTGACCAACTTGACCACATCCATAGCAAAATCTCTTTTTGAACCTTCTCTTACCATCACCATAGGTCTTGCGATTGCTTTTCTTCTTCATAAACTTTCTAAGATTTCTAATCACAAATGCAACCTCCGCATCGGAATCTTCTTCTCCACTTGAGGAATCATCCTTCACTTTCTTCTTCTTTTCTTGACTTGAAACTTGACCTTCATGTTGTTGAGTTGCTTTAAGGGCGACACTCTTGTTGAATCCCATTGCATTAGGATTTTGATTGTGAGCATTGATTGCATCTTCATCTAGACACTCATGATGCTTGAGCTTTGAAAGAACTTCTTGAGGTGTCATCTCATCATAACCGGGCCTTTCCATGATTACGGACACTAGCATGTTGTTCTTGGCTCTATAGGTTCTCAACATCTTTCTAGCAACTTTGTTGTCATCCCATTCGTTGCTACCAAGAGCTCTTATGCGGTTGACCAATGCCATGAGCCTATCAAACATGGATTGTGTTGTTTCATTTTGCAAGAATACAAATCTTTCCAATTCACCATGAAGTAACTCTATGTTGCCTTTCCTCACACTTATATCTCCTTCAAATGATACTTTCAAAGTATCCCAAATTTGCTTTGCACTTTCCATTCCATTTACTTTTCTAAACTCATCCGGAGCTAAGCTTGACACAAGCAATGCTACGGCTTGTGCATTTTGATGAAGGTTGTGCACTTCTTCCGGAGTTATCTCTCTATCTTCATCGGTAGGAATCATCACACCAACATCCACAACTTCCCAAAGTCTTGCGGCTATTAGATGCATCTTCATCTTGTAAGACCAATCGGTGTATCTTGTTCCATCAAAGTGAGGTGGCTTGCCAATATTGACGGACGGAGTATGGAGTGTTGAACTTTTCATGATTTGTCCATAGTCAAAACTCATGTGTGAATATATTCCTTTTCCATGAGCATGCTCACCGGCTCCAATATCACTAGCGGCATCTTTGTTTGCTTCATTCTTGTCACTAATATCATTCTTGCCACTTATTGCATCATCAACCTTCTTGCTCAATTCTTCCTTCAACTTGCTCATCTCATCTTGCATCTTTTTCATTTCATCTTGAAAGAGCTTGACTTGAGTACTCATCAACTCTTCAGCTATTTTCTTGGCCATTTCGATGGCAACGGCTTGCATCTTGTCGGTCTCCGACATTGTTTCTTCTCACGTGGTGAAACGCAAAGAGAAGACCTTGCTTTGATACTAATTGAAAGGATCTAACAATGCCTAGAGGGGGGGTGAATAGGCGTATCTAAAAATTTACTGCAAATGCTAAGTTCAAATCTGTCAGCCACTGTCGGAAGTCCCGACGTTTGGGTCGGAACTCCCGACGTTGTCAGAAGTTCCGACGCAAACGTCAGCAGTTCCGACGCCTACGTGAACTACAAAAGCAGTGCCAAATTTAACTTTGCGGATAAATAAACTTACAACCTCACTTCCTAGTGGTTTGGTGAAGATGTTGGGTCACTCCCTTGACGCCGTAATGCCTCCAAACCGTAGATCGAGTCCAAACCCTAAAATGGAGATTTTGGAGACAAGAAGACAAACACATACAAGTAATCTCAAGCAATCACAACAACAACAACAAGCACGCGGGACACAAGGATTTATCCCGAGGTTCGGCAACCCCACAAAGGAGCTCCTACATCCTTGTTGTTGAGGTGACCACTAAGGTCGGAGTCTTTTCCACCTCCTTGCCTCTCTCAAAGTGACCACAAAGGTCACTTGAGCTTTCCACTAAGAAATCGAAGGGTGATACAAACTTCCCAAGGCTCTTCCACAAGATGGAAGCTCTAGGGCAACGCCTAGCCGGCTAGGGGCAAAGCCCCAAGAGTAATAGACGCAAAAACAACCGGCTTGACGAAGAAATCAAGTGCTCAAGCTTTCCAAAGTGATGCTCTCACTTAATCCACTCTCCTTTTACTCAAAAACTAAGGGAATCGAAGATTGGAGCAAAGGGGGAATGAGAGGGGTGATTTGGTTGCTTGGGAGCTGTTCAGCACGAAGTGAGTCAACTGTGAAATGAGTCCGTAACGGTTAGAAGTGAAGAGAGGAGTATTTATACTCCAAGTGAAAATCCAACCGTTCAGATCTACGTCGGGAGTCCCGACGCAGATCCCGGGACTTCCGACGTTAGCATAAACTACTGTTCCCAAAGGGTCAGAAGTCCATGGGTGAAAGTCAGTGTCGGAACTCCCGGCAAACGTCGGGACTTCCGACGTGCACAGTTAATCAAACAGCCAGCACTACTGAGGCTGGGACTCCCGGCTTGGGTTAGGTCAGTGTCGGAACTCCCGGCGAACGTCGGGACTTCCGACGGTCGGAACTCCCGGCGAACGTCGGGACTTCCGACGTGCACAGACAGCGAGCAGTCAGAAACACAGGTGCCGGGACCCCTGGCTTAGGTCAGGACTTCCGACTATCGGGAGTTCCGACTTACGTCGGGACTTCCGACACCGAAAGTCATAGAAAATTATTCTATGTGCTCGTGAAGTGCTAGAGTGACACAATTTTGATTTTATTTAAATGCTTGAGCACTCTATCTTCCTCAGACCAACCAAGCTTGCATCCCTCTTTATAGTGCGGCGGATCCTAAACTCAAAAACAAAAATAAAACCTTTGGAGATCATTTTGAATTTGTCCGCCTTTACAACTTCAAGAATTGAGGGATACCATTTCATCTTTATCAACTCTTTGAATCTTTCATGGGACTAATAGCTGCAACATATCTCATTAAGATGACATTAGTTCCTAATTTGGATGTCATCAATACACCAAAACCCACATAGGGGGCAAATGCACTTTCATGCGGTCGGAGGGGACTAGCTCGCTCATGCCCCATGCCATAAAGATCATGGCTCAGGTGCGCCAGCTTGAGAGGAATGCTCTTCACACCGGGGTTAATCAATCCTTCACGATTGCTCATTCTCATTATGGGGACAACATCGACCTAGAGACAATGAGCCATGGCTTTGCACCTAGCTATGAAGCCCACAAGCTAGAGGAGATGGAGACGGTGATGGCTCCCCTTTCTCAGGACCTAGCAGATAGAATAGAGAGCATAGTTCTCCCTCGGAGGGGTTAGTTAGCCAGATTGGTCGGGCAATCATTCATGTAACAAGTGAACAAGCTCTGACCCCTCTGTACTATTCGAACAAACTTATCATTTTGTTTCGTTTGATCGAATTTGTTTCCCCCCCTTTTGTGTGTGAAAAGGGGTTCATGTGTTTTGACCCTTCCATTTGTTAAGACCATAGGGCCTGAGGTGTAGGAGGGAAACTCTGATCATGCTGGTAAGCAAGAGTGTCATAGCCACTGGGGCATAGGTTTCTTGTAGTTCGACCAGCCTTCCTTAGTCGTTCGTTTCCACAGACCTTACTGCTAGGTTTAATGCAAGGAAGAGGTTGGGCACGGTGACTATTTTAGAAAGGGTGTATTTATACCCTTATCAACCCCCGAGTGAGATCCGACCCCTTGCTGTTGCTGGGGTCAAGTGTCACTAAAGATCGAGGAGAGGATAGCGAAATTAGTAAGAGAAAATGTCTCTTGTTTTCACACGTATCCCCTCCCTAGGTTCTGAGCCATCGTTCTACAACCGTACGTTTGGTTTCCTTATGAGTCCAACTTTCCTTGAGCCCCCACGCATAGCAGGGGTCCAATCGAGGGTCGGCTCATCTTTGTGATCGTCGCCCCATCTGCGATTTTCACAACCAGAGGGGTTGAGCTAACATCACTTGCCTCGATGGCTCGAGTGACGCACTCGGTGAGCTCACTGACAGGCATGTTCGAGTGGAATCTGAGTTCATCATTGGTGATGGGGTTGGCATAGCCCTTATGTGGCATTCCACTGCTCCTTAACCCACCTCCCGGTAGATGTCCGAGTCGTTCTAGAGGGAAAATGGGGATTCCACTTAGGTGGCCCAATGGCCTCCCCTCAATGGGGATTCTATGGGCTCGGGTCGAGGTTAGGATCGAACAAGAAGGTTGAGATGACCCTATCTGCTTCTAAGTGGGTTGGGCGAAGGCCGTTAGGGCTCATCTGTGTTTTCTCCCCTAGCTCTATTCGACGTGAGGCGGCCTTAGGCCCTTCATGGGTCAGCCTTCAAACCCCAGTCAGGTGGATTCTTGAGTTTGGGTTGGGTGGCTCAAGCCCTCAAGCCCCATGGGGATTGGTAGGGGTTGGCTAGATTTCATGCATCACCCCATCCTTGGTTTCCGCAACCGGTGGGGCTGAGCTAATGATGCTTGCCTCGATGGCTCAAGTGTCACGCTCAGTGAGCTCATTAACTGGCACGTTGGGGTGCGAGGATAAAAACTCTAATCACACTGGTGAGCAGGAATGCTGTAGCCACTAGGGCTTAGGTTTCTAGCGGTTCAATCAGTTTTACTTAGAGTTTGGTTCTGCACACCTTGCCTCTAGGTTTTAGTGCGAGAAAGGGGTTGGGCATCGAGAATGTCTACCAAATAGACACTCTTGCCAGCCCTTGAGTGAGACTCAACCCCTAGCTGTTGCTTGGGTCAGGGGCTCGATAGTGAAAGTAATGCACGTAAAGTAAGGGTGACCCATCTCTTAGCAGTGACCCGAATCGTTCGATCAATTTGGGTGGCCCGCTGGCACATGACTTACCTTGATGGCACGAATGATGGGTTTAGGGAGCTCTTACCGGATATGTTTGAGCGGAATCTAGGCCCGTTGTCCGTGACAGGGTCAGCATAACCCACGCGAGGCATCCTGCTGCTCCCTACCTATCCCTCGGCAGTGGCTAAGCCGTCCGGTCACTTTTATTGCCCTGCTGGGATAGGACTTACCTACGGAGATAGAGGATGAGAACATCCCACGTAAGAATTTAGTTAGGCAGATGAGTCAAGCGATGAACTCATAATAAATGGACAAGCTCTTAGATTTTGTTATGGCCAAACAGTTTTTAGCCCTTCTCCCCCTTTCTTATAAAAAGGTTGGTGTGCTCTGACCCTTTTCGTCGTTAAGGCCGTAAAGCTCAGGATGTGGGTGAACAAATTCTAATCACGTTGGTGAGCAAGGATGCTATAGCCGCCAAGATGTCGGTTTCTCACAGTCTAACCAGTTTTACTCAGAGTTTGTTTCCGTATCCCTAGCTTCTAGGTCTCAATGTGAGAGGGGATTGGGCACGGAGAATGTTCATTGGGCGGATAGACTCTTAAATGCGTACCGACTCTTTCCATGGCTAAGGCCAAAAAGCCTAGGGTGCAGAAAAGAACTCTAATCACGCTTTGAGCAAAGGCGCCATAGCCGCCGAGGCATAGGTTTCTCGCAGACCGACCAGTTTTACTCAGCGTTTGTTTCTGTAAACTTCGCTTCTAAGTCTAAATCATGAGAAAGGGTCGGACGTAGAGACTATGTACTAGATAGATATGCTCTTATTAGCCTCTGAGTGAGGTCTGACACCCCACCGTTGCTGGGGTCAGGTGTCACTAAAGGTTGGGGAGCTCGATAGTGAAACTAATAAGAGAAAGTGTGTGTTTATTAAGGGTAAAAGCGATGTAGCTACTCGATGTTCTAGGCATTAGCGAAGACCTCGCCATCGATGGTCTTGAGCTTGTAGGCGTCTGGCCAGAGCACCTCCATGATGATGTACGGTCCCTGTCGATGAAATATGGTTGGCAGTCTACCTAGGGGTATGCCCAAGGTAGTAGATTGTCGGCAAACAGATGTGCAAGCCACAAACAAGACGGTGACGCAAGACAAACATGAGGTTTTATCCAGGTTCGGCTGCCAAGAAGGCATAATACCTACGTCCTATGTCTGATTGTATTGCTGTATGTCAATGAGAGATGTTTTTTAGAGGGATCCCCTGCCCACCTTATATAGTCCGGGGGGCAGGGTTATAGATCTAGAAACTAATCCTAGCCAGTTACAATTGCCATATGTGGCCGGATAAGGATTCCTATTCTAACCAACCAGGATCTTGCTTGATCGCCAAATCTGCCTTGACTCCTTGTGCGGGACTCCAAACAGGTTGGCCAAACCGCGCGTCGTCTTTTGGTGGACCGGACCCACTGATCCGGGCTGGCCCAAGCCTAGCTATAAGGGTATAGGGGTTAATACCCCCATAGCTAGTCCCCGAGCACCATGTATTATGCTGCGACACGCCATTTTAACCTTCTCCAACGAGTAAGGCTTGAGTCCTTGACGTCTCTAACCACCGTTGTCACCAGAGAAGTAGGTTGTCCGAAGAATGTATGGTGCTCTTAAGAAAAAAGAAAAAGATTTCCATCCTATGAAGTGTGCCCACTTGTATTTCTGAAAAGAAATGTAAGTGAACCTTGAAGCGTAGCATCCTTGATCACCAGAGGCGTAGGTGTCGAAAAACAAACACATTCACCGCAAGGTGAAGTGTGCCCACTTAGTCCCCGAGCCTGGTAGTAGGTGACGTAGGCACATGGTGCCAGGGTCTAAAAAGAATTCCTAGTTAAGTTGAGAACCCAATTGTCGTTCAAGCAATACGAGATGCACCAGTAGGTGCATCGTACCGATGTAGTCCCCGAGCTTGCTGGAAGGCGAAGTATGAGCCTTGTAGCAAGGTCTAAATAAAAGTCTCTCAACTATATGTGAGTACAAATCACATGTAGCCGAGGAGAACGATCTCCGAGCAGTGGTCGGGATAGTCCCTGAGCACGATAGTAATCCTTACAATCAGTCAAAGCATAGGGGTCGATTAAATAAACACATTCGCCATAAGGTGAAGTGTGCCCACTTAGTCCATGAGCCTGGTAATAGGTGATGCAGGCACATTGTGCTAGGGTCTAAAAATAATTTCCACTGAAGTTAAGGATCCAATCGTCGTGGGCAGTGTCATATATAGTCCCACGGCGGAGAGAGCTTGTGGCGGTCCTTGCTGCTTTGGACAAGGCAGAGGACCAGGTCTCCGACATTGAAGGCCCGACCCCACACTCGATGGTTGTGGTACCATCACAACGCCTACTGGTACTTGGCCGAGTGCAGGATGGCAACATTGCATGCCTCATCCAGCTGGTCCATGGCATCCTTGAGGGGTGCCTTGGCTCCCTGTTCATCATACGCCTTGACCCTTGGCGCTCCATAGTCAAGGTCGGTCAGGAGGATAGCCTCAGAACCATAGAACATGAAGAATGACGTGTAGCCGATGGCCTAGTTGGGGGTCATCCTTAGGCTCTAGAGCACTGTGGGAAGCTCGGCGACCCATCGTCCACCAAACTTGTTCAATCGGTTGAAGATCCTAGGCTTGACACCTTGTAGGACCGTGCCATTTGCATGCTCAACCTACCCGTTTGTGCGGGGGTGTGCTACGATGGCCCAGTCGACATGGATGTGATATTCATCATAGAATTGGAGGAACTTCTTTCTAGTGAACTGCATGTTGTTGTCCATGATAATGGAGTTTGGTACTCCAAAGCGATGGATGATATCAAGGAAGAACAGCACGACTTGCTCGGACTTGATCATGGAGATCGGTCAAGCCTCTATCCACTTTGTGCACTTGTCTACGGTGACAAGCAAGTGGGTATAGCCCCTAGGTGCTCTTTTGAGAGGTCCAACCAGATCGAGCCCTCAGACCACGAACAACCACATGATGGGGATCATTTGGAGCGCTTGGGCCGGTAGGTGGGTCTGTCGGGCATAGTAGTGACACCCTTCATAGGTGCACACAATCTATTTGGTGTCAGCTATTGCAGTCGGCCAGTAGAAGCCTTATCGAAATGCGTTTTCAACAAGGGTTCTCGGCGTGGCATGGTGACCGCAGACCCCACTATAGATGTCACTCAACAGTCGCTTCCCCTATTCGATAGGGAAGCAGCGCTGCAGGATCCTGGTGTGGCTTCGCTTGTAGAGTTCACCCTCAATAAGGATGAAGGACTTGGCATGACATGCGAGCTGCTGAGCCTCTGCCTTGTCCATCGGTAGCACCTCACGGAGGTGGTAGAGGTAAGGCATCCTCCAGTCGACTAGAGGGTCAGGCTCTATCACTGGATCCTTGTCAATCTCTATGACTTCGGGGTCAGATGGAGCTGATGGTTGGTCAGCCCATCACCAGCTTGTTTCGGCTCCTCATAGCTGACCGAGGGCTTGTGCTGATCGTTGGCAAAGACACCTATTTCACTAGTGTGTCGGCCGCCTCATTGAGATGCCTCAGGATGTGATTGAGCCCGAGGCCATCGAACTTGTCCTCTAGCTGGTAGACTTCTCGGTAGTATGTAGCCATATTGGCATTATGGCATCTCAACTCCTTCATGACTTAGTCGATGACCAGCTAGGAGTTGCCCCAGATGTCAAGGCATCGGATACCAAGATCGATGGCGATACGTAGGCCGTTGACAAGCGCCTCATATTCGGCCATATTATTGGAGGGGAAATGAATGCGAACCATGTACCTCATGCATACCCCAAGGGGTGAAACAAAGATTGGCCCTATGGTGATGCCTTTCTTCATCAGTGATCCATCGAAGTACATCGTACATTACTCTTGGTTGATGGTCGCTGGTGGCATTTGGACCTCGGTCCACTCTGCAACGAAATTAGCCAGCACTTGGGACTTGATGGCTGTCTGGGGGGCATACACAATGCCTTTACCCATTAGCTCGAGTGCCCACTTTGTGATCCTTCCCATGGCATCCTAGTTTTGGACAATGTCACTAGATGTGACTCAAAGTAGTGGTGCAACTTCCTCTTGGCGATAAGGACGACGTACATGAGCTTCTGGATTTGGGGGTAGCGGGTCCTGGATTTGGATAGGACCTTGCTAACAAAGTACACTAGGCACTATACATTGAGGATGTGCCCCTCTTCTTCTCGCTCCACCACCAAAGTAGAGCAGACCACCTGTGTCGACAGAATATCATCGGTAGTCCTTTGAGGGGTATCCCACGAAGGTAGATTGATCGGTAGAGATGTGTGTAATTGAGAACAAGAAGGCAATAGAGACACAAGAGTTAGACAGGTTTGGGCCATCGACAGGATGTAATACCCTACTCCTATGGTCTGTTGGATTGTATTGGCTATCATATGATATTACGTGTGTTTGGAGGGGGTCCCTGCCTACCTTATATAGTCCAAGGGGTAGGGTTACAAGTTAGTTAGATCTAGGAGATAACCAAAAAGTAATAATAGATTATAGGAATCATGGGATCATACATATCCTAACAGATCTCGTAGTATCTTCAGGATATCTTCCTGGTGTCTTGTGGGATACATCGAGCAATGCCGTGCCCTGCAAGGCTTCGTCTTGTGGGCTATGCCACCCCTAGGGGAATAGCCCATGTGGTCCTCCATGGGTATTTGGGGTCGTACCCCCCACAACTAGTCTCCGAGCACCTAGTATCCATTATGCAACGCCGTCTTGAGCATGTTCGAGCAGGTGCGAACAAAGCCGAGCAGTCAAACTCATGGTCCGACCACCGTGATGAGGTGTCAAGCAGTTGTGAACCATCATTGAGTAGTGTGAACCATCGCTGAGCAACTGTGAACCATCGCCGAGCAGCTATGAACCATCGTCAAGCAGTGTATCCCAAGTAAGGCTTGCCATAAGGATGTAAGGAGCTCAAGTTTAAAATCAAAAATTTCCTCGCAGTGGACCAAGTGTGCCCACTTAGAGTCTGACCACGAGAAAGGGAGATAGTCTTCTTCATCTTTAGGAGGCGCGGAGTCTTCTAGATTAAACTAAACACACTCATCGCCAGGTGAAGTGTGCCCACTTAGTCCCCAAGCCTGATAGTAGGTGATGTAGTCACATGGCGCCAGGGTCCAAAGTAGAAGAAAAGTAGAAAACTAGCCGAATAGGCAGCCAGTCCCTAGGTGTAACCATGAGATGAGAAAAACACATTCACCGCAAGGTTAAGTGTGCCCACTTAGTCCCTGAGCCTGATAGTAGGTGATGTTGTCATGTGGTGCCAGGGTCAGAAACAATAGTCAACAGAAGAAAGTCCCCAGTGCAGTGAGGAACCAAGTCGTATTGCTGACGCAGTCCCCAAGCCACAAGTGGAAATCTAGGAGAAAATAAATCGTGGAGAAAAAACCAGTGTAATGGCTATATAGTAGTAATTACTGAGCCATAACAGATGGTGGAGAAGTCGGCGAATATTTGGTGAGCAGTAACAAATTGCGGTGATAAAAGGGCAATACAAGCTATAGTTGCATGAAAGCCCAGGTAACGGCCCACCACGCAGTTTCGGAGAATTCGAAGAGGCGCAAATCATGGAGCGGTTTCCTAAAAACCCTCGAATGCGAAAGGTGGGGGAGTGCTTTATAACTATGCCGCCACACCCCATGCTCCCACCTTTGCCACTTCGCCCCTTTGTCTTCCTCCTCAGCCCTCGTGCTTCTAGATTCTCATTCACACGCTCTTCTACCGCCAATCCCAAACCAGATCTGAGAGATGACACCAAAGAGGGGCGCTAGAAACCCAAAGAAGGCGACCACCAGAGCTAGCCATGACAATGAGTGGGTGTCGTTGAACATGGGGGAGGTAGAGATCAACAGGATGGTGGAGGCGGGTGTTTTTTTTACCGTGTCACCGCCAGATGGTGGCCAGCCAGTAGTGAGCCCTTCTCAATGCTGCACACTGATGAAGTAGTAGTTTTTGAAGATTATTTCTGGTGCGGGTTAGGTTTTCCCATTCTTCCTTTCTTGAGGGACCTGTTGGAGTTCTAGAGAGTGAGCCTGTGCAATCTCCACCCAAACACTATCTTGCACATCTCGATTTTTATCCACTTCTTTGAGGCATTTCTTGGAGTTCTTCCCTACTTCAACCTCTTTCGTCATCTGTTCTAGCTGAAGAAGAAGGGTGGTGGTGGATCCAAGGTGGTCGGTGGCATGTATCTTCAGCTTTGCGATGGAATGACAGGCGAGTACATCACTGTACCACTGAACACCTCGCTAAAGGGGTGGAATGCTAGGTGGTTCTACATGAAGTAGAGCCATCCTACCATCCGCTGTGACGTCAACCATGTTTCAGAGAACCAGAGGAGCTGGTCGAAGAGGCCAAGCAGTGCTGACATGGAGCAGGTGAGGGAGCTCCTCGGCCTAATAAAGGGCGTGAGGATGAACGACTGATTGGTGGCGGTGAGCTTCATAGTGCACCACGTCCAGCCCTATAAGAAGAGGGCCCACATGGGCTTTGACTTCAAGGGGGACACCGATGGCACCTGGGATAGGATAGAAAGGCTGATAAAGGATGATGTGCTAGAGCGGGCCACATGGCTATTCGCTCCAAATGCCTCGTTCAGCATGTTAGGGTAGACGAGAGCCTTTAACTGCACGAATCCACCTCTATAGGTAAACATCTCAATTGTTTGTTCCTGATGCTTTTTATCCTTTACCTTTGCTGAGCAGTGAACTAAATCACTTATGGAAAGATCTATTTGTAGGAGTGAGCAGCATACTTCTTGGGTGTGCCAAGAACTGATTGGTCGAAGGTGGTGGACGCCCGACCAATGACTCAACCTGAGGAGGGTGCCATCAGCGCCTCATCAGAGTATAGAGACGTGGACACTGGTTAGACGCAGAGTCCCCCTAGTGTCGAAGAAAGTCTAGGGGAAGAGGGCAGTGAGAGATGAGCCAGCCTAGAAGAAGAGGAAGATGGCAGGTGCTACTCCCCGCAAGCCAGGCGACATCTCGATTGGCAGTGGCTAGACCACTCAGACACAAAGTGCGGTGATGTCCGATTGGTCGGATGACGATGGGGCTCCAGTGGCTCCTCCTTCAAGCACTAAAGCGCCTCCGTGCAACATGCGCATGGAGGTACAATCGAAGGGAGGGGAGGGAGCCCCAAGCCATAGGCAAAGGGAGTCCCTAAGCAACAGGCGAAGGGAGTCCTAGAACGACAGGCAAAGGTGAGGCCAATGGCGGAGACTATGAGACCTCCACCCTAGGGCACGTGAGTCGACCCTAGGGCCGCACCTAGGGGCTTGGGTAGGCAGCGTCGGTTCAGGAAAGTGTACCGAGAGGCCGACACATAAGTATCCTTGCCTTGGACTTATTTTGTTGTTGTATCCTTATCTCTTTTGGCAATTGACGAGCTAATCTGATGTAGAGTGAGGCGTATGGATGATTTAAATCCATCTATCTTGACCGATGAGCCACTAGGGGCTGATCCCAGCGCAGAAGCAATGCCGACAGACCATGTCCTAGAGTCCCCGGGTGCTCGATGGCCTATGGAGGAGTCATCCGCCGCTGCTGATGAACTTGGCGGTGAAGAACAATTGGAGTCGATGGTGGATGAGCTGGTCGCGATGCCCGAGACAACGGTGGGAGCCAGTGGGTCTTCAGAGGCAGAAGCTGGAGTTGTTGACACCACGCCAGAGTCTGGGGTAGAGGAACCGGTGGAACCAGAGGAGTAGGCAACTCTCCTAGAGATGTTAGAGGGTGTGGTCGGCCGCGCTGTGTGGCCATCAAGCCCCTAGGTGGCACCACTAGCTGTAGAGGAGGAGGACGAAGTGGAAGAGATCGAGCGTGAGGAATCACGACCTCAAGCCATCCGAATCCTCTGCAAGTGGGGTGACGAAGTGGTGGTCATTGAGGAGGACACCACCAGGGAGCTCTGGAGGCTAGAGTCCACTCTTTCAATGTTGGTGAAATAGATCAAGGTTAGCATTGCATCATCAATGTTCGTATTTGACGTTGGAGATTGGAGTTCTTCATAATCTTGGTGCTTTTGTAGGGCATAGCTTGAACTGCCGAACAACGACGCTAGCTGATCAAGAGGATGGAGCCCCTCACTGAGGAGAATGAAAAACCGAAGGAGGTAGTGAAGCTCATGGAGAAAAATGTCCAGAGGGCCCAGCACGAGTGGGATCTTGTCGAGTCCAACGCATGGGATCTGGAATACCAAAAGGAGGCTCTATCCGAGCAGCTGGCGACCGTGTTCGAGCAGTTGCGAGGGGTAGTTCCGAGCAGTTGGCCACCATCTTCGAGCAGCTAATGAATGTTTTCGAGTAGCTAGAGCGCAAGTTCAAGTAGCAAGTTCAAGTAGCCGAGAAATGTCTCCGAGTAGAAAAAAGGTATGATGGATCGACAAATTTACTTTGCATTGCTGAAGTCTTATTGTTGCTGATGACCGTTATGCTTGTAGAGTAAGACGTGGAGCTCGGCTAGTTATGCCAAGTTGTTGGTCAACTCTAGGAGGAGAAGAAGAAGATGGCTGGGCAGGCGAAGAAGCTGGCCAAAGAGCTGAAAGGTAAGTACTTCGTGATTGGAGTTACCGCTAGAGTAATTTCTTTGCTTGATAGACCCTTGTGATGCCTACAGACTACCGTCGGAGGACCAAGGCATATTTTGATGTGCTGGAGCAGGAGGCCAGGACCCAGAGGAACAAGCTCAACACTGTAGTTGCTGGATTCAAGCCAGTGCTCAACTGTGTCAACATGGAGGTGGCTCCTCAGCCCGACAATAGGCCATTGAGCCTAGACACCATCATTGATAGGTGCAACGTGGCATGGGAGAACTTCAAAAGCTTCAACTACGACGCCACTGTCACCACCGTTACACATGCCCTAGCGGTGGTCTAATCCCACTACCCTATCATTGACCTTCAAGCGATAGGGTCTGGATTCGCTAGAGGGATGGGCGTGATAGAGCATCAACAACTAGACGATGAGGTGGAGGACGCGGTGAAGAAACTAGCCAGCGACGTTGGCCTGTTCAGCGAGATGGATGGTGATGGCCAAGCCCGGTGACCTGCTCAGAGCATAATCTGTAACGGCTAGAGAAGACAGTTAAAACATGCGAGGGCGTAGATAAACATTTATGTATGTGTATAAATGTTGTAAAGTGATATGCGCATATTTATGCAGTTTGCCAGCTTTTTGGTGAAAATCATTGTATTGTTGACCCTAACGCGATTATACGTAGTATAAGTAGCGTCCAAGCAGTTAGTTCTTTACTAGAATCTTGGCTTTGGCTAGCCCATATTCCATAACGTCGAGCACGGAGCCCGTGCATGTGTAGGAGGAATAGGCATGACCAAGGAACCACAGCCAACCACCCATAATGTAGAGCGCGGAGCCTGTAGCACGTGTAGGGAGAGATCGAAGACTGGGTCTTCTCCATAGAGCACAGAGCAGAACATGTGCTACTCGGTGGTTGGTGAAATATCTTAGAGATATACATAGTATAAGTAGCGTCTGAGCAGTTAATTCTTTACTAGGCTCTTGGCCTTGGCTAGCCCGTATTCCATAACATCGAGCGCAAAGCCCATGCACGTGTAGGAGGAATAGGCATGACCAAGGAACCACAGCCGATCACCCATAATGTAGAGTGCGGTGCCCATAGCACATGTAGGGAGAGATCAGAGACTGGGTCTTCTCCAAAGAACGTAGAGTGAAATGTGTGTTGCTCGGCGGTTGGCGAAATATCTTGGAGATATGGATAAACATGGTGGAGCATTTATGGAGACTACATATTGGAGTTTGTTAATGAGTAGCTTAGAGCTGGCGACCACAAATGGAGATTAAACCATAATGAAGAAATAATGGAGACAAATTATGGCGACCAAAACTTCATTCATTATGGAGTGGAGAGTACATATCTAGAGCGTTTCAAGGATAGAAACGTATAAGGTGCTCTATGTGCCATGAATTGGGGATATCGACTCCGTCCAAGTCACATAGTCGGTAAGACCCTAGTCAGGTAACCTCTTTGACCATGTAAGGCCCTTCTCAGGGGGAGGAGAGCTTGTGCATCCCTTCGGTTTTCTGCTTTCTATAGAGAACGAGGTTGCCAATAGCAAATGAACGACTTTTGATGTTGCGGTTGTAATATCTTCGCAAGCCTTCTAGGTATTTGGCTGTGCCGATGTAGGTGCTTAGGTGTTCTTCTTTGGCCCTATCAACATCCTCTATCCAAACAGCTACGACTTGCCCTTCATTATAATGTTCCACCTTAGGTGCTCGGAAGGCAATGTCCGCTGGTAGTATGGCTTCTGAGCCATAGACCAAGAAATATGGAGATACACCAGTGCTATGACTATCTTGAGTGCATAGTCCCCAGACCATAGCTAGGAGCTCTTTGACCCATCTGCTCAGATGCTTTTCCTCTTTCTGATATAACCTCTTTTTGAGGGCATCAAGGATCATGCCGTTCGCCTGCTCAACCTGGCCGTTGGCTCTATGATGGGCAATGGAGATGTATTTGACGGAGATGCATCGGTCTTCACAGAAGTCCCAAAAATGATGACCAGTGAATGTAGTTCTGAGGTTGATGATAATGCTATTCGGGAGACCAAATCTATGGATGATATCTTTAAAGAGCTCAACTGCCTTCTTAGCAGTAGTTGAAACAAGCGGTTTGTATTTGATCCACTTGGAGAACTTATCGATGGCGATGTACACGTACCGAAAACCACCTGGCACTAGCTTGAAAGGCCCAATCATGTCTAATCCCCAGCATGCAAAAGGCCAAGAAGCTAGGATGGTCTATAGTTCTTGTGCCGGCACGTGTATCTGCTTGGCAAAAAATTAGCATCCTTCATAACGTCGAACGAGGTCTTCTATGTTGGTGATGGCCGTGGGCCAGTAAAAACCAGCTCGGAAGGCTTTGTCGACTAGGTTTCTTGAGGCCATGTGGTTGCCATAGGAATCAGAGTGAATTTCGAGAAGTAGTTTCACTTCCTCTTCTTGGGTGATGCATTTCTGCAGTATCCCTTCCTTGGAACATTTCCTCATCAAGTTCCTGTCCACCAGCATGTAATGCTTGCTTCATCGGATTAGGTGTTCAGTTTCAGTCTTGTCGGCGGGTATGTCGGTGCAAGTGAGGTACTTGATGAACTGTTACCTTCAATCGGTGGCCGACGAAGGTACTGTAAGTACCAGCTGCTCGGCGGTGGGAATTTCTTGAACTTCCTTCTCTTCCTTAATAGACGACGTAAAGAGGTCTTGAACAAAGACCCTAGGTAGAATCGTGGCATGAGAAGATCCTATGTTAGATAGGTGGTCGGTGAGCTAATTTTGATCTCGTACCACGTGGTGGTACTCGATACCATAGAACTTCCCTTCAAGTTTCCTAATTTTGGCGCAATATGCGTCCATCTTCTCACTGGAGCAGGACCGGTCTTTGTTGAGCTGGTTGATGACCAGCGCGGAGTCTTCGTATACCATGAGGTGTTTGACATTGAGCTCGATGGCTATACGGAGTTCATGGAGACATGCTTCATATTTGGCGGCGTTGTTGGAGGCTGGAAAATGTATTCAGAGAACGTATCAGAGCTTGTCCTTAGTCGGCATAATGAATAAAATGCCAGCACCAGCACCGTTGATATTGAGGGTGCCGTTGAAGTACATCACCCAGTGCTTGGGGCAAGTAGCAGGGATGGGCTCTTGGATCTTGGTCCACTCGGCGACGAAGTCAGCAAGAGCCTATGACTTGATGGTAGGCCTACTTTTGAATTCGATGGAGTAAGTGTTGAGCTCGATAGCCCACTTGATGATGCAGTCATTGGCCTCTTTGTTGCGGAGAATGTCCCCCAGAGGGAACTCAGCAACCACAGCGATCTTGTAATACTTGAAGTAATGGTGGAGCTTATGTGACATGATCAGTATAGCGTATAGCAGTTTCTAAACTTGAGGATAACGAGTTTTGGGCTCATTAAGGACCTCACTAATGAAGTAGACCAGACATTGCACCTTATAGGCATGCATGGCCTCCTCGCGTTTGACAACGATAGCTGTGCTAACAATGCGAGAAGTGGCGGCGATGTAGATTGGTAGAGTTTCGTCTGGTCGAGGCGCCGTCATGATCAGATTCTTTGTTAGAAACAACTTGAGCTACTTGAAAGCTATGTCTACCTCATCTGACCAGGTGAAGCGCTCAGAGGCCTTGAGGAGTTTGAAGAATGGTAGTCCCTTTTCACCGAGGTGCGATATAAGGTGGCTGAGAGCAGCCATACAGCCTATAAGCTTCTGTATGTCCTTTACACAAGTTGGCTGTTTTATGTTGGTGATGGTGGAGACCTTATTTGGGTTGGGCTAGATGCCACGGGCGCTGACAATGTAGCCTAGGAGTATGCCAGATGGAACTCCAAAGATGCACTTTAAAGGGTTCAACTTCCATCTATACCTTTTCACGTTGGTGAATGTTTCTTCGAGGTCAGCGATGAGATTATCGATGGTCTTGGACTTGACGACCACATTGTCGATGTATGCTTCGATGTTGTGGCTGATCTATTGATCGAGGCACATCTAGATGACCCTTTGGTAGGTCGCCCCAGCATTCTTGAGTCCGAAGGACATGGTGGTACAACAGTACGCACCAAAAGGCGTGATGAACGATGTCTTGATCTGGTCATCTTCCTTGAGGGATATCTGGTGATAGCCAAAGCAACAATTGAGGAAGGAGAGTAGTTCACAGCCGACGGTAGAGTCTACAACCTCGCCTATCTAAGGCAGACCGAAGGGGTCCTTAGGGCAGTGTTTGTTGAGATCAGTGTAATCAACGCACATTCTCCATTCTTTATTCTTTTTTGAACAAGAATAGGGTTTGCTAACCACTCAGGGTGATACACTTCTTTTATAAATCCGGTAGCTAGGAGCCATTTTATTTATACCCAAGTAGCCTCCTTCTTGTCTGGCGTGAATTGTCGGAGTTTTTACTTGATCGGTTTGGTGGTCGGTGAGGCATTCAAGGAGTGCTCGATCTTCTCCCATGGTACCCCCAGTATGTCTGTAGGTGTCACAGAACCGACCAATTTATAAGAGTACAAGTACAATGGCAGCCCGCAAGCGGTCGCACTATCATACTTGAGTCCATATAAACCTGGTAGTCCATCGAGTACCACGACGGGTCTTGATAAACGATCCACAAACAATCAAGATCATACATGATTCAACATACATGTCACATATTACATAAAGTTCGCAGATACATTTCCATCATCAGAGTATAAAACAAAGTTATTACAAACGAAGTTTGATAGATAATAGCGGAAGCAAATTAAGTTGAAAGTAGTGTTTCCAACATAGTTTAATATAGTGCCAACATACGATCATAGTCCACAAAAGCATATAGAAGGATTAATAAAGAAGCCTGCCCAAGGCTTACTCCTCATCCATAGCGGGATAGAAGCAACTCTTGCAATAACCATGATAAACTATGCCATCTGCAACAATGGGAACTAAAACCCTAAGTACGAGAAGGTACTCAGCTAGACTTACCCATCATAAACCAGAAATAAATTGACTCCAAGGATTATGCAAGGCTGTATAAGTGGAGATAGCTTGATAACATTTTGCATAAAAAGCGATTAACTTAGTTATACAATCATGATTCCATTATCAAGTTAATTATGACTATCCATCTCTAAATTAGCAACTATCATGTGCCAAACATGTGATAAACCATTTTAGGAGCATACAATAGTAACCATAGCAGATATTGTAATTCCATGTTTATCTAAACCATCATATTCTATAATACAATTACTACGAGGTTGGAGCTAGCCAAGTTTCTCACTATCCGGGAGAGACGGTGATTCGAATCAATTTCAACCAGCTATGAGTTTATTCCTAACACAAACCCAGGTCTACCAGCCACGGTAGCCTTAGATCACATTTGGTACAACTCAAGTATACATTTCGCGGGTTCGCCCAGCGCCACACAATCAGGGACACCAAATGCCAGGACATTCAGGCCAGCCTGCCCTTGGGCTCAGTTTGGCTCCCCGCACATCCTTACTACCATCCAGAGTGCGCACTCTTACAGAGTGGGGCCTAGCCTAAGTTGAGCTACTCGGCTTTGCAGTCGGAACGAGTTATCCGACCAGCTATGTGATAGGCATGCGTTCAATCTTGTCAAAAGGTCCAACAATGGTATGGTCCTTAATTGGCATAGACGGAATCACATGAGTCAACCTACCATAGACTCTACCCGGCCTCAATTTACATTACCCCATGGTTCTTTTCCATGATAGCAAATATAGCCAACCGTGCCTCGGTATCCACCTATATCTCGTAGGTGACAGGAAATCACCTGACTTCTACCGGTCTAAGCATGGCTAAGCATATATTCGATCCTGGACCTACATAGGGTTAAAGATATATTTCTGGACAAGGAAAATATATGCATCAAGGGGTTTCAATCAACTCTTATAACCTAAGCATCAATCATAAAGGACTCGAGTAATATTTTATAAAATATTGGGAGACTTAGAATGCTCCGGGGCTTGCCTTTCAGAAAGGAAGTGGGGCAGTGGTTAGGGCACCCTAGAAGCTCTTCTAGGGTCTACTCTTCTTCGAGAGCTACGGCTTGAGGAATCTCCTGCTGGTCCCCATTCTCTCCTTCGTTGAATTCCAGCAACGTTATCTCCTCCATCGATCCTATATGCATGGATATGGCATAAGATATTGCGAATGCATACATGCCGACAAGTTTAGTATGATGATACATGATGAATGCATTCTTATAAGTATTCTTAATAGCATGGTGTTAAAGTAATAACAAGTGCATTATATTTTACTGAGTAGGTGCATATCTCTTCTTGATTACTTAATCAAACACTTCAACAATTTATTTACTATACCACAAAATAGCAGCTACGTGTTTTACGCATAACTGAAGTTATACTTATCCAAATGCTATGATCTTGGACTTTCTGGAAACAATATAAAATTGTTTACAACTCTTATTCAATCACCAAAAGCTAATTCGCAATCTATATTAACCAAAATAGGCAATCAATCTAGTGCTGTCCAGAAATTCCAGAGAGCAAGCATTCCGAAATACTTACTTTAAACAGCTATAACTCATAAACCCTTTGGCCTATGGTCTTGAAATTTTGACACAAGATATATGAAGAAGTTACCTACAACTTTGTTATTAACCATTTTTATAGCAAACATCATTTTTACCATGCAACATACTAAACCACAGAATCTGTCCAAAAACCTTTCTCACCCAAATTATAAAGCAACGATATTTCTATTGCACATAGCCATTCCAAATTTGACTCAACAGTTCAAGGACATCAAATAAACTCAAGAAATCATAATGTCTAATCCCAAACTATTCATTTAAATGCCTTTATCAATTTAACTAGATAATTAGGTTAAATAATAAACATATACCCAATGTACATCATAAATTCTCAGAAATTTACAGTGGCTTATTAGTGCTACCAATAGACTACTATAAAAGTTTCATGCCATTTTACCAAGTAAAATATCCTATGCAAAAATGACAAGGCATAAAGGCTTAAAACAACATAAATAGGAAACCCTAGTGAAAAGTGTCAAGCAACATATTTTATATTTTTCCTAGCTAGAGCATATCAATACAAAACCCACAAAATTGGAATCACATTTTTATCATTTTTCTAGCTCAAGATATCTAATTTACAAAATGGTAAACATACAAAAAAATCACTCATTTAACTATATTTAAATCACCATGAAAAATACCAGAAAATGCACATTTCATATTTTTAGAAAATACTACACTTCCTAAGGAACACTACAAAATTTAGTTCACAAGATTTGGATCCCTACAACCCTACTTATCATTTTCAAAGTTTGCAACAAAACTGAAAACAAATGAACTAGCTTTCTCCATCGAGTCATTGACAGCTGGAGGCCTCGGTTCAGTCGACCCCACACGTCAGCTACGGCAATACAGAGCACGGCGTGGAACAGCTGGAATTCACCAACGGCGACCCTCTTCGGCGACGACACCGACCCAACCATGATCCCCATGACCTCCCGCACCTATTGAGCTGACAAGCTAGACCTATTACCGAAGCTAAGCACGGCGGCGGCGTCAATGGCAGCATAGTAGAGCAGGACAATGGCGCTACACCGGCGGTGACCACGACGACTCGATCTAATGAGCCTACGAGCTGCTACACACGACGACGGTTCTAGAGCACCAACCGCTACGACGAAAGGCGGTCGGAGGCGGTGCGGCCATGACGACTTACCGGGCATGGTTAGTAAGCAATGTGGGCGCGGTGAGACTCTAGGATGACAGTGGAATGGCACGGTGCTCGGTGGAGGTGACGCGGTGATGTGGTGGAGGTGGCAACAGCACTGCTACGGTGGTGGAGAAGCGACATGACGCGGCGCAAGGCGAGCGGGGTGGCCGGCAATGGCGACGGCGGCGCTGTCCGCTACTGTGGCTATTGCGGGTGGATAAAGGAAGAGGCAGAGAGCGAAATGAGAGCGCGGGGATGAAGCAGGCAAGTGCTGGGGATAATGAAGGCGCGCTGTGGCTCAATGTGGCCTGGCTGCTCAGACCAGCGATGATGCACGGCTTCACTTCCACCACGCGGTGGCCATGCTCTGTTGCCGATCAGCCACTGAAGACCGAACGAGTTGGCCATCAGAGCCCTAAACCAAGCCTGACGATGCGGTCTGACAGCGATAAAACTCCTAATCCATAGCATGTTAGTGCAAACAACCTAAACAGAACTCATAGCCCTAAGTACCAGCTACCAAACTCCTTTAGAAATCAAGGTCTAATTTGCAATGGATAGATAGTAAAATCAACTCAAAGTAGTAACCATCAAACTGCAAGCACGCAAGACTTAATTTTTTTTCCAAAGTGCTGAAATCAATGAAATACTGATTCTTGTGAGCAATTTTTAAGTATGTTAGGAGCTAAACTAGCCTATGATCCAAAAATAAAAGTTGTCCCTCTCATCCAACACTACAACTTTACTTTAGTGCACACATCCATGCAAAGTCTCTATCATATAGTTCAAACTTGGTCATGAATACCAAAGTTGCTCATAATGACACTCTAAACATGTTCAAGCTATTGATAAGGTCACACAATCATTTCATACACTGGTTACACACAAAGCTTTCTAGATCACCTTCATAGCATCACTTAAGTACTTGATCATGCAAAGTGATCTTCATGAACCATGTTCCATTAGTCATTCTAATTATAGCTATGATGTTTTAGTGACTCACATCCACCATCTACATGTATTCACTAATGGTCATATGCATATATACAAGGAAACATAAAATAACAAGCATGTTTCATATGTTTCAAGCACATGTTTCAATTGTAAAAGCTTATCTATGAATGCTCGATGCTCATGCTCATACAATGTGAGTCAAATTATGCAAGCTTAACACCTAGGGTGTTAGAGCTGGTTTCTAAGCAAACACATCGGCGTTGGCACGTAGGAAGAAGATGAGCACGCTTACCTATTTGGGGTTGAGGTGAGCCCCAATCTTCATGGTCTTGGAGGGGTCGTCGAGGCTGAGGCCGACCTCCTTTGTTTCCTTGGACTTGGCAGAGGCACGAGGAGGATCCAGCGATGGGATGTTTAGGTCATCGGTGGGCACCGTCTTGGCATCGGTGACCACACTAGCCATCAGGATGGAGAGGTCGGTGGCTTCAGCGAGGGTGAGACTCTCTATCTCACAGGCATAGGCGATGGAAAGGTTGGCCTGTAGGTCCAGGACTCCTATAGGCAAAGGCATCTTCAGCACTAGATAGGCATAGTGCGGTACAACCATGAACTTGGCCAGAGCTGGCCGACCAAGTATGGCGTGGTAGGCGGTGTTGAAGTCGGCGGCATAGAAGTTGATGTGCTCAACGTGGTAGTTCCTAGCCATGCCGAACTATACTGGTAGGGTGATCTCTCTAAGCAGTTTGGATGCCCTACTAGGTACCACACCCTAGAAGGAAGAGTTGGAGGGTGTGAGATCTCCTATCCCAAGCCCTAGCTTCTTTAGGGCTTCGGCGAAGAGGAGGTTCAGAGCGCTCCCGTCGTCGACGAGCACTTTTCTGAAAAGCACTTTCTTGACGGTTGCATCAAGGACGAGGGGGAAATGCCCTATGTATGGGATGTCTGCCCACTGGTCGTCCCTACTGAAAGTGATGGGGACCTTGGACCAGGGCCATAGCTGGGATTGGTGACGACGTCTTTCGTGTTGGCAGTGAGCACTCGGCGGGCGGTGAGCTTCCGATCTCTTCTGCTCTCAGCAACGGCGAGGCCCCCGAAGATGGTGGTGACCACTTTGTTGTGATCCTAGAAGGCATTGTTGTTGCCCCCAGGTCATCGGTGGCCTCTGGCTCCATCATTGTTGTCATCGTTAGGCTTTTTAGCCTGGAACTCCTTGGCCAAACTGAGGCAGTCCTTCATCTTATGTTTGTTGTTTTTGTGGAGAGGACATGGGCCTTCGAGGATCTTCTTGTACTGCTCGTCATAGTTGCACTTGGTGTGAGGTTCATCAACAGCGACGACAATGTGGTCTGGTCGGCGGTGGTGATATTGACCAGATTTGGATCTTTTTGGCCAATCACGACCATTGTCCTGATGGTGACTGGAGTCATCATAGTGGCAGTCACTGTGGCACCGGTCGTCGGGTCGCTCGTCGCTGCGGTGAGTTGGGTGATGAGTGCGCGCATCCTTGTTGAAGTGCACTTCGACCTCTTCAGCATCGGCGTACTGATCAGCGGTTGTTATCATCTCGCCGATCCCCTTAGGCGACTTGTGATTGAACTTGGAGCGGAGGTTGCGGTGATGGAGTCCTTAGACGAAGGCGGTGATAATGGAGATGGGGATCCTAATCTTCCGTCCGGTAGAGGTAACTATCGTTGTGGCAGAGAATGACACACCAATCTGGCTTTAGATTGAAAGATCAAATCCTGCAATCTTAGCACCACAACTCCTTTGGTTATCAACCAAGACACGGATCTAGTTGACCTCGCCAAGAAGGCTAATCCCTTCCTACATAATGAAGAACACAAGTAAGAACAAGAAAGAAAGCAACCAAATTGCAGATGAATGATTAATCTCATGAGTTGGGGTCTCATAAACCGATGAACGGTGAAACTGTTCTTGACAGAATAATCTAAGCAAAACCCAAAACCTAATGATGGCGGCGGCATATGATTATAAAGGTCTTAGGGTCGTTGCCTACCCTGGACGCGCCCCCTAATGGGCCCAAACACGATACACGGTCCAATGGACCAAAAGAAGGTGTCGCAGCACCCTGGTAGATTCTGGATGCTGACTTGTTTCGATGATTCCCGTTGATTCCGAAGAGCTTTTGATGTAAAACCACTTGGATTGGCTTCCTTATCAAATTGTCTTTCCATCCATATGTGGATCATTGAAAACGGAGTCTGGATACGTCCTGGGTGACCAGTTTAAGGTAGACTGGTCTTAGAGGCCGAGGCAGACTCGAATTCTTGTTGGACTGGGCCTCCGGCTTGTGTTGGACGTCCTTGCTGGTCATCATCACCTCCACCACTTCCTCTAAGTCCTTCATGACCCTCTCCAATGTTCCTAAGCAAGATAACATCATTAGGTAGTAATCTATTCTCAAAAGTATGAAAAGTATCGCTTAAGAACGAGCTCACCTCTAAATTGAGTTGTCGCTTTCGAGCCCGGGTCATTGGACCTTGCATGACGGTTGGAGGATCAGTGGGTACCTCTGAAGAAGTGATGTCCTCATCATCCTCCCCCTCTTGAATTGGAGTCATCCTCGACTCAAGCTCATCTTCTTCTCCCAAATAAGGTTTCAAATCTGCAATGTTAAAGGTAGGACTAACCCCGAACTCGGGTGGCAATTCAAGTTTGTAGGCATTATTATTTATTTTCTCAATGATCTTATATGGACCAGCTGCTCTTGGCATTAATTTAGACTTACGCAGCTCAGGAAATCTATCTTTTCTCAAATGTAACCAAACCAAATCACCCGGTTCAAGTTTAATCTCTTTTCTACCTTTACTACCAGCTATTCTATACTTTTCATTCATTCTTTCAATATTTACTTTAGTTGTTTCATGCAACTTATGAATAAAATCAGCATGCTCTCTAGCATCACTATGTATTCTCTCAGTGGTAGGTAAAGGCAAAAGATTAATAGGAGCACAGGGGTTAAAACCATACACTACCTGAAAAGGACTCACCTTGGTGGTTGAATGTTCCGCCCTGTTATATGCAAACTCCATATGCGACAAACAATCTTCTCACATCTTCAAATTGCGCTTTAAAATTACTCTCAGCATGGTAGATAATGTTCTATTCACAACCTCAGTTTGCCCATCAGTTTGGGGATGACATGTTATAGAAAATAGCAGCTTGGTCCCCAATTTATTCCACAACATGCGCCAAAAATGACTCAAGAATTTTGCATCGCGATCTGAAACAATAGTAGAAGGCATACCATGCAAGCGAACAATTTCTTGAAAGAAAAGGTCAGCAATATGAATAGCATCGTCGCTTTTATGACAAGGAATAAAATGTGCCATCTTAGAAAAATGATCAACCACCACAAAAATACTATCCCTCCCCCTCTTAGTCCTTGGCAAACCTAATACAAAGTCCATAGATATATCAGCCCAAGGAGTAGAAGGAATAGGAAGAGGCATATACAAACCATGTGGGTTCAATCGCGACTTAGCTTTTTGACATGTGGTGCACCAAGCCACGTACCGCTCCACATCACACCTCATCTTAGGCCAAAAGAAGTGTGTGGACAGCACCTCCTCCGTCTTCTTGGCACCAAAATGTCCCATCAATCCGCCTCCACGTGCCTCCTGCAATAACAAAAGACTAACAAAACCAACTGGAATGCATAGGCGGTTAGCTCTAAACAAAAACCCATCATTGATCATAAACTTATTCCATGTACATCCCTCTCTACGATTAAGCAACACATCCTTAAAATCAGGATCAAACGCATATTGTTCTTTTATTAATTGAAGACCAAAAATCCGACAATCAAGTTGGGACATCAATGTATATCTTCTAGACAAAGCATCAGCAATCACATTATCCTTCCCTTTCTTATGTTTGATAATATAAGGAAAAGATTCAATAAATTCAACCCATTTAGCATGCCTACGATTTAGATTATTATGAGAGCGAAGATACTTAAGCGATTCATGATCAGAATGAATAACAAATTCTTTAGGCCATAAATAATGATGCCAAGTCTCTAAAGAATGAACAAGTGCATACATTTCTTTATCATACGTGGAATAATTAAGAATAGGACCATGCATTTTTTCACTAAAGTAAGCAACAGGTTTACCATCTTGCATCAAAACACCACCAATGCCAACTCCACTAGCATCACATTCTAGCTCGAAAGTCTTACCAAAATTTGAAAGTTGCAGCAATGGTGTGTGTGTGAGCTTGTCCTTCAAAGTGTCAAAGGACTCCTCTTGTGCCTCTCCCTAATGAAACACCACCCCTTTCTTCGTCAACTCATGCAATGGGGAAGCAATGGTGCTAAAATCTTTGGTGAAGCGGCAGTAGAATCCTACAAGACCAAGAAAACTCCTCACCTGTGTGACGGTTTGGGGAACCAGCCAGCCCTTAATGGCTTCAATTTTCATCTCATCCACCTCAATTCCCTATGGAGTTACAACATAGCCAAGAAAAGAAACTCGATCCATGCAAAAGATGCACTTCTCAAGGTTGCCAAATAGACGTGCATCACATAAAGCATTAAAAACAACACGTAAGTGATCCATATGTTCATTAAAAGACTTGTTGTAAATCAATATATCATCAAAGTAAACTACCACAAAATGTCCAATAAAAGCTCTTAAAACCTCATTCATTAAGCGTATGAAAGTGCTAGGTGCATTTGTCAAACCAAAAGGCATTACTAACCACTCATACAACCCGAATTAGGTTTTAAACACGGTTTTCCATTCATCTCCAAGTTTTATTCTAATTTAGTGGTAGCCACTTCGTAAGTCAATCTTAGTGAAAATTATAGAACCACACAACTCATCAAGCATGTCGTCTAGCCTAGGAATAGGATGACGATACCGAATAGTAATATTATTGATGACTCTACAATCAACACACATACGCCAACTTCCATCTTTCTTAGGAACCAAAAGTACAGGAACGTCACAAGGACTAAGGCTTTCACATACATACCCATGGTCTAAAAGGTCTTGGACTTGTCGCTGAATTTCCTTAGTCTCCTCAGGATTGGTTCGATAAGCAGCACGGTTGGGCAAGTTTGCTCCCGGAATCAAATCGATTTGATGCTCTATCCCTCTCATAGGTGGCAGCCCCAGGGGTATCTCAGCTGGAAAAATGTCCTCATACTTCTACAAAAGGTTAGTGACAGCAGGAGGCACCGAGCCAATAATATCATCAAGCGAAAACATAGCTCGTTTGCATACCAAAGCATAGCAAATATCATCATCAAAAATTTCAGCAAAGTCATATTTTGTTGCAAGCATAACCCCACCCTTCAATTTAATCCCCTCAGCCTTAGAAATAGATGTAGACTTATCCTTTTTAGGTGGGAAAATAGAATTAGCAACTTGCTGATTTTCAGATTGGACATCATTCAAACTAACAACACGTTCTCTATCAGCTTGTATAATTTGAGTAGGGGTCAAAGGTACCAAAGTAATTTTCTTTCCTTTATGCACAAAAGTGTATTTATTACTTCTACCATGGTGTGTAGCATCATTATCATGTTCCCAAGGACGACCCAATAAGAGTGAACAAGCTTGCATAGGTACCACATCACAATCAACAAAATCAGCATAAGAACCAATGGAAGATGAAACTCTGCAAATTTGTGTTACCTTTGCTTTACTAGAATCATTTAGCCACTGAATATGGTATGGACGTGGGTGTGGGCGTATGGTCAAGCCAAGCTTCTTGACCAAATCAGAACTCACCAAATTGTTGCAGCTACCTCCATCAATAATGACACGTGCTCGACGGTCACTGATGACGAAGAAAATCTAGAACAAGTTATGGCGTTGTAGCTTCTTAGGTTGCTGGACTTGTGAGCTGAGCACCCGCTGTACAATGATGCTCCTATAGGACACCGTGGCCTTGTCACCAAGGACTTCACCATCGTCCTCATCTGCATCTTGGTCTTCTTCATCCTTAATGTCAGAGGTGCTGATGTAACCATCTTCTGTAGCAATATATGCCTGCTAACTTGGGCAGTCCTTCTATACATGGCCAATGCCATGGCAGCGGTGGCACTGAATACCCGAAGTGCATCCCATCGATGCAACGGATGAGGAACTCTTGGTAGGCACCTGCAAAGAATTTTTACCTGAATCTGAAGGTCGTGCGAGAGGTGCCTTAGGTGTAGCGGAAACTCTAGAGGTTGTTGGTCGCTTGCTCGCTAGAGGAGGCGGCCGAAAGGTGGTTGGCTTGGTCAGCCCCGATGATGGTGCTGAGCGTGGCGTGTATGTGATGTTGACCTTGCTCTTGCCCTGCTGTTCACGCCCCTGCAATTCCTTTTCTACAAGGATAGCAAACTGAAACAACTGGTTGATAGTGTTAAATTCTTTATAATCAACAATGTCCTGAATCTCACGCCTCAAACCCGAATAAAAATGACAAATGGCATCTTTGTTTCCCTCTACAACACTATAGCGCATCAATCTCTTTTGGAGCTCACCATAGTAATCCTGTACAGATTTATCTCCTTGTTCTAAACGCATCAATTTCTTATGCAAATATCTATGATAAGAAGGAGCAACAAAACAATCACGCATAGCTACCTTAAGTTCTTCCCATGTACCAGGTAAAGCATCCGATGCAGCTAGCCCATTCCACCAAATAATGGCAAAATCCTTAAACTCACTAGTAGCTTAACGAACTCTATGATGCTCAGGCACAAGGTGGGCACTAAACTTTTGTTCTACTGTCATCTCCCAATCAAGATATCCCTTAGCATCGTAATGACCCGAAAAAGATGGTATTGTGAACTTAATCTTAGCATAAGGATCATCGGGTATATGGTGATTATTACCTTGATGGTGGTGGACACCATCCATACCTGTCGTGTTGCGGTGAAGACGTCGTCGTAATCTTGCTTGTTGAAAGGCTGCTTGATCCATGTTTCTAGCGACATCATGCATCGTGTCTTCTGGCAAGAGACCATCGGTGTTGCTGCCAGAGACGTCATTGTTGTTGACCACCACCAATGTTTTCAACTCAGTAACCTTGTCGGTTAGTGTGGAAATTTGTTTGTTCAACCTCTCCATGTTGTTGCCAATGTTGAGTTCAATGAGTGCGTCAGTGACGGCCTTCCTGATGGCCTCATTCATCCTTTTTTGGGCATCCTCTACAACAGCTTGTAGTTGCTCTTGACTGACACACTTGTTGAAACCCTTAGGGTTGTTATCTCTAGTCTGTTCACCTCCTGCCATTGTAAACACAAAAATAGGAACAAATAGTGAAAGTTATCCCTACCAAATGACTACGTGGTTGTAGTGGTGTCACTTTTCACAGCAAGTGGAGGCACCTTACCAAGCTCTTATAAAGTTCTTACCAATGCAAGCAGTGGGCGGTACAACCGTCGGCTGGTTCGTGATACCTGTGAGGCAGTGGTACCAAGATTGTAAAGCCCTTTGTCTGTACTGATCTGAAGAATTTTTGGAGCTTGGAAGGCAAACAAAGAGTAATATGTATATCTAGCACACAAGTCAGTAATAGAAAGTAATGCTGAATTATAGTTCAAAGTACTTGTTCTCGTTGCTGGTCTAAAGTATTGTAAGTACCAGGTGTGTGACAAAAGTATGGTGGATAGCAAGGTGATAGGTGTGAGAAAAACAAGTATGGTGGATGGAGATAGCAAGACAAACAAGGAACCAGACAACACACGCTAACACAGCTCACTTTGGTCTTCTCAATGTGCTCCTCTAAATATTGTTCCTCTTTTGCCCCTCTCTTTTTTTCTATTTTTTGGACTATCGTTGTTTTATTTAGGAAATTTTGAATTTTTTATTTTATTTTTTTGATATTTTTCCTTTACTTAGCAGCACAAAAGAAGTAACCACAGAAAATATGAGCTCAAACAAGTGAAAGACGTGGCTTGTATAATTTTTAGAAAACTAGATCAAAATCGACAAAAGCCTTGTGACCACAAAAAGAGGATCTTGTGACCACTTTTTGACCAATCTAAAAATTTCGAGCCCCAACAAAGTGGGGGATGGATGGATCTGAAATTTTTTTTTATTGAACAAGTTTGTATGTGAAAACAGAGTTTGTATGCAAAAACTATAACAGTTTTAAGAATTGGCTCCGAATTAGAGGACAAAACAGGAATAATGTGTGCAAAATTGGTCACAGCAGCCAAGATTTGATGGAAACGATGGGAAAAAATACACGACCTGGACTCTAACATGAACTGACCAGCAACAAGACCTTGATCAGGATACAAACTCAACACAATGGACTCTGAAACTGAAATATGCAAAGGCTATGGCGTGGAAGGTTCTAGGACAGGAAAAACGAGTATGTCACTGGACTACGGGACGAATGCGAAACACTCAAACTAGGGAATAAAAGTGAACCTGATGGTATACCTTAGCTCTGATTACCACTTAATGGAGACGGGGATCCTGATCTTCCATCAGGTATAGGTAACTATCGTTGTGGCGGAGAATGACACACCGATCTGGCTTCAGATCGAAAGATCGAACCCTGCAATCTTAGCGCCACAACTCCTCTGTTTATCAACCAAGACATGGATCTGGTTGACCTTGCCAAGAAGGCTAATCCCTGCCTGCGCAATGAAGAACACAAGCAAGAACAACAAAGAAAGCAACCAAATTGCAGATGAATGATTAATCTCACGAGTTGGGGTCTCACAAACTGATGAACGGCAAAACTGTTCTTGATAGAAAAATATAAGCAAAACCAAAAACCTAATGATGGTGGCGGTGTATGATTATAAAGGTCTTAGGGTCATCGCCTACCCTGGACGCGCCCCCTAATGGGCCCAAACATGATACACGGTCCAACGGACCAAAAGAAGGTGTCGTAGCACCCTGGCAGATTCTAGATGCTGACTTGTTTCAACGATTTCCATTGATTCCAAAGAGCTTTTGATGTGAAACCACCTGGATTTGCTTCCTTATCAAATTATCTTTCCATCCATATGTGGATCATTGAAAACAGAGTCCGAATGTGTCCTGGGTGACTAGTTTAAGGCAGACTGGTCCTGAAGGCCGAGGCAGACTCGAATCCTTGTTGGACTGGGCCTCCGGCTTGTGTTGGACATCCTTGCTGGTCATCATCACCTCCACCACTTCCTCTATGTCCTTCATGACCCTCTCCAATGTTCCTAAGCAAGATAACATCATTAGATAGTAATCTATTCTCAAAAGTATGAAAAGTATCGCTTAAGAACGAGCTCACCTCTAAATTGAGTTGTCGCTTTCGAGCCCAGGTCATTGGACCTTGCATGACGGTTGGAGGATCAGCGGGTACCTCTAAAGAAGTGATGTCCTCATCAGGTGATGACCTCTGCTTCCATGATGTTGGGAATGGAATTCCTCATCTTGGAAAAGTGCTTGATGTAGCTATGGAGGAGCTCGGACGGCTTCTGCTAAATGCAGTTTAGATCATACTTGGTGCCCGATCGAGTACATGTGACCATGTAGTTGTCAGTGAAGACCTTCTTTAGCTCTTCCCTGGATCCGATAGAGTCTAGGGTGAGGCTTGTGAACCAGTTCATCATAGTTGGTGTGAGCATGATGAGAAGATAGTTTGCCATGACGCTAGTATCTCCCTCGGCAGTGCGCACAGCAGTGGCATAAGCTTGTAGCCACTATGTGAGGTTCATCCATCCTTCGTAGGGCTCGACCCTAGTGATTTTGAAACCATGGGGCCACTGGAGTGTCTGGAGTGCCCTTGTGAATGCTTTGGGCCCTTCGGGGTCGTCATCGTCGGTGTTGCCGATGTTGAGTAGCTAGAGGGCTAAGTCCGGATTACCAAAACTCTTGCTCGTACTCTTGACGGCGGCATACTTCTTCATGGTGAGAGAAACGGCGCTCGTCGATACGTCATCGTGCATCTTGGAGATTGTTGAGGTGTGCTCAGACGTTCTAGTCGACTTCATGGTCATGTTGGCAAGGGTGATCAATGCAGTTGCCCCTGGCTCCCCCCTAGAGAGGTTGTCCATCATTGCGGTGCTGGTCGGTGAAGTGACTTTGGCTGGGGCGGCGATTAGATCTTGGCACGGCTGATCGGCAAATTGAGCTCGTTGAGTAGGAAGGTCTCTGATCCTAGTGGATCTCTGTGGCAGAACCTCCTAAATTATAGGACCCACATGCACCTGTCACTGTCCAACGACCTCTAACGACTATGCATATGTTCCCGGTAACTTAAGAAGACTGTCAGGTGTCCCTAGGGAACCCTGAATCATCCACAATTTTTCGAGCAAGATCCCATTACAGAGTCATTGTAGTATTGCAATAGTTTATTCATTAATATATATCTGAGTAAAATAGCGGAAGTCTTACAATAACTTAGTTTACAAACCAGTTGCTTTAAACTTTACAAACTAAGTTCGATAATTATTACAAACCATAGTAGTGGAGTGGCATTAGTAACATAATACAAAACACACAATATAAGTACCCTGCCTAAGGGTCACACATTCACTTATCATCATCGATTTGAACAACAGTCATGCAGCACGGTCCAAGACAGACCTGCCCATGAGGCTCACCTGCAACAAGGGTTAACGAACCCTGAGTACAAAAGTACTCAACAAGACTTAACCAAAATAAAAACTGATAAGACTCAGGAATGCAAGCTCAGGGATTCAAGGTATGGCTTTAGCAATAAACAAAGTTCTTTTGTGTAAAGGCTCTTTAAAAAGATTCTTTCTTTCAACATTTAATTCTTCATAAAGACCACATATGAATTTGCCATGATCCATAATGAGATCATGAACTTCATATTAAACTCTTTCTCAAAATTTCCTCAAGTTTCATTTATTAACTATGATGATGAACAGTGAGTTGAGTCTCCATAACCGAGGAGCAATGACGATTCAAACCGATTATAACCCAGCTGGGGATTTCCAACCATATGTCATATGCAGGTCCTCGACCTACATATACCAACCCACCCTCAGATCCTCTAAAACAAGAATGGGTCCGCACCACCCGAGAATACAGTACTCCACCATTCTAGCCCATTACCACGTGGGTACACGCTACTCTCGCCATCTCTCCACTCCTAGTGCGCGAGTAGCCATTCTCATAATAGAATAGCCAAGTTAAGGCTTACCGGAGTATGTGATCGGTACTACAAAGTCTCACCTCATGCAATTCAACAACGGACGTGTCTTAATCGACTCAGGCGGAAAGAACCCGCTCACAAGACCTCCATGTCTTGTGGCTCCCATACACCAAGTCCGCCCGGTCTAGATTTATTACTCCACATGCTCATATCTCATGATCACATAAATAACTAGTCGTATCCAAGAAACCATTTATATCTCGCAGGTGACCGGTGATCACCCGACTTGTACTGTTTAAGCATGGCTAAGCATAAATAAGCATTCTCGAATTGAAACGGGTAACAAGGTTGATATTGAAAAACAAGGTTGGTAATGCACCAATTAGGTTTCCACTCAACTCCTAATCACTTAATGCAGTATTGAAAAGCAAAAGTGATATAAATTTTTAAAACACAAGGTAGGTTTAAATGCATCCGGGGCTTGCCTTGGTTGTCGGAATAATCAGGTTCTGTAGACGTTCCACAGGTATCAAATCTGACCTCAACAGACGGATTAACTTCCTGAATAACTTGATTGACTACCATGTTCTCACTTTCATTTACTACACGTAGTAACAATGCCATGTTTAATATGATACGAGATATAAAACATGATGCTTGACGATGGATGCAAAAATTAATAATTGGAATACAACTTTCCTTCGCGGTATAGTTGCAAACCAACAACTAACTAAACATTTTCATAAATTCAAACAATTACTTTAAGTATCAAGAATTATTTTATACTAACGACCCAAGGTCATCACTCAATCCAAAATTCAAACAAAACCTAAGTCATTAAGGTTTACTATTTGCTCTTATGAATTAATTATTTAATTCCAAATTATGAAATGAATCAACTTCTTCCAAATGAGCTCAAAATTTTTGTGAAGACTCATCATATGATAACTAAGTGGCAAAACAATTTTCATAATTTTTGGATAAATAATAAAGCCTCGAAAAATCATGGAAACCCATTTATTAATTAATTAGAGCAATTTTTATTACATTCAAAATGTACTGAAAATCAACATTTAATATTTTTCCTAAATAGAGGTCACACAAAAATTTCCATAATTTTTGGAGCTCTATTTAATTCTACACAAAAATAACACAAACTTACACTATTCATCCATTTATGCAAAATAGAAAATCCATTTTCAAATCAAACCAACACTGACAGCGGAGTCCCACCTGTCAGCATCGTCCTCCCGCCATAGCAGTGACAACCGCACGTTTGACCGCCGGTAACTCACCGCTGATGAGGTCTCCGGCCACGGTGAAGGTACCAACACATTCCCCACGTCACAACGCGTCGATTGGTGGCACAAACTAAACCAATTACAGCGAGGTTCGAGCTTGACGCCGGCCATGGCGGCCACGATGGCGCGGCTGCACTACGCCGGTGAAACAAGGCCGGTAGCAGTTAAACAAAGCACTTGGGAAGAACCAAGAGCTCTCCCCAAACACGCTCGAGCAGAAATCTGGATCAGAGGAGCAACGGAGAAGCATGTCGTCGACCACAGCAGACACGACGGCGAAGCTGACGTCGACGGTGGTGTTCCAGCGTCTGTAGTGGAGGAACGAAGCAATTAAAGGACCATAGAGCACCAGGGCAACATGGTGAAGATAAAATCAACCTTGAGGGATCGAGAAAGCTACCGGAGCTTGCTGGCCATGGAGAAGTGGGCTCGTCGGTGATGCTGCCGGCTACGAGGAAGAAATGCACAGATGGTGGTCTCCCGGCTGAGTCAAGCTTCTAGGGTTGGTCGGCTGGGTGCACAAGGAGCAAGAAGAGCTATGATAGGCTTTGCTATGACTGGTTGGCACTACGGCGACAGCACAAGCTCAATGGAGCAACGATGGTGGCGTCGGGAAAAACAGGGGAGAAGAAAAGAGAAGAACGGCGATGTCGCGAGCTTTATAGAGCGGCCAGGAAGCAAGAAGAAGCCACACGGTAGCCTTCTCCTACCAGCATGAAGCCAAAGATGGCCATAGGCATGCCTGGAAGACATCAGAAGGTCGTCGACGGTGAGGTGTCGCCCAAAGACACTGTTCACAGAAATTACCGAATTGCCACCCGTCTAATTTCCCAAATTACTCCCAAATTTATATGGTAACTCAAAAAATCTCCAAAAACAAAAGTTGTTCCAATTTCAAAGTTCTACAACTTTGCTTTAATATCCATACCCAAATTATGTCCACATTTTTAAATGCAAGTTTAAAATCAAAAGGGTCACTTTAAGAACATATCGCTTTTTCAAATTACTTCAAAATTTATATAACAACTTTGAAAACTCCAAAAACAAACTTTGTACAACTTGATATGGTCTACACTTTTGCTTTCAGGCTCAACCCCAAAATATGCTTAGATTTTGAATTAGGTTTTTAGGGTAGAATTTAAATACAGAAAATTAGGGTTTTCGGAAATTCCAAATCAATACAAAGATTTTGAACTTGATTCAAACCATACAAGTCAACACATATCATCATAAAAACAAACTTGTTTTAGTGGATGCATATCAAGGTTTTCACTAACACGTGAATGATGTGCAATGCATATGATGACATGGCATGTTTTAGGGTTTAAAACACCAGAGGTGTTACAATCTCGTTGACGTGGCAGTGCGCCACTTTAAGCATGGCGGCGACCTTGGTGGCCTTTGGTGTCTACGGGAGCTAGGTGACCTCATTGGTGGCCATGGCTAGGTTGGTGCTTGGTGTCTTGTAGACGTCATGGCCATCAACATGAACAAATTCGTCGTCGAGGTTGCGTTGGAGTTGGCGTGTCCTTCCTTGCGAGTTGAGTTGATTGTTGCGAGCAGCTTTGGCTAGCATAAGGGAAGCTTTGTTTGCTCGGTGATGTGCATGGTTGACATTCCTATTAACATAGGCAGCACGGTCCACCTTGGTTTCCCCTTCCCTTGGGGGACTATCAACATTGACGTTGAAGATTGCGCCTCCATGGAAGGGTGGGAAAAGAGGTTGTTCGACGGTGGTTTCAGCAATAGTCTTTGGAGAGCCCTGGGACTCGGAGTCTAGATTTAGCTCTAGGATGATTTGGAGGGATGCTTTGGGGCATTGGCCGATGTGTAGCATGTTGATAGCCGGCGGGAGTTAGTCGGCGATCTAGTCGGTGAGAGGATGGATATCTCCAACCTGATCGGCGAATTTGCCCCTTAGGGCATCTTGATAGGCGGTAGCGACACTAGTGAGCCTGAAGGGTAGGGCCATAACTCCTAGAGTTTTCTGATCCACCTCCAATATATCTGAATCGGTGGGTGGTCGACGCTAGACTAGAGTGGTCAGGGCTGATTCTGCGATGGAGAGTTAATTGGAGAGCTTCTGGCCAACCTGATCGATGGATCCGATCAGATCATCGTTGTTAATTTGCCTCCTTGGGTATCGGGGAAGCAGGCGGTGAATTGTTTGCAAAGGCGACCTTAGAGGTGGTTCTAAGATTAGATCTACAGTCGTAGGTGTTGGGGTGATCAGCGCAGTATTGATTTGCACCAGCTCAATGAGCTCTCCAATTCCGTTAGCATTGATGATCCACGAGATCAATCCGACTGTGAAGATCTGGTCGGGCTATAGGAGGGACGAAGAGCCCGCAAAACGTACCATCTTGTTCGACATGGAAACAACATGCACACCCCTACCTAGTGCGCCAACTGTCGATAGAATATTGTCGGCAGTCCTCCGAGGGGTATCCTATGAAGGTATATTGATCGGCAGAGATGCATGTAATTGAGAACAAGAAGGCAATAGAGACACACGAGTTAGACAGGTTTGGGCCATCGGTGGGACGTAATACCCTACTCTTGTGGTCTGTTGGATTGTATTGGCTATCGTATGATATTGTGTGTGTTTGGAGGGGGTCCCTGCTCGCCTTATATAGTCCGGGGGGTAGGGTTACAAGTCAGTTAGATCTAGGTGATAACCAGAAAGTAATAACAGATTATAGGAATTATAGGATCATATGTATCCTAACAGATCTCATAGTATCTTCAGGATATCTTCCTGGTGTCTTGTGGGCTGCCATGCCCCGCAAGGCTTCGTCTTGTGGGCTAGGTCACCCCTAGGGGCATAGCCCATGTGGTCTATCATGGGTATCTAGGGTTGTACCCCCCACAACCTGTGTGGTGGCCACAATCTAGAGTAGAGCAGTTCTCCATTGGTCGGAGGAACCAGGATCAAGGCCTTTGTCAGAAGCTGCTTGACCATGTCAAGCGCCTCCTGGGCCTCGGGCGTCCATTTGAAATGGTTGGCCTTCTTCAGAAGCTGATAGAAGGGGAGGCCTCATTTGCCAAGGCGTGTGATGAAATGGTTGAGCATGGCGAGGCACCCCGTAACTCATTGTACCCTGTTTGTGTCCTAAATCGAGCTCATCCTTATGATGGCTGAGATCTTCTCTGGGTTGGCTTCGATGCCACGCTCGGAGATGATGAAACCTAGTAGCATACCCCTTGGGACCACGAAAACACACTTCTCAGGGTTGAGCTTAATATCATTTGCTCAGAGTTTTGTAAAGGTCTGCTCAAGGTTGGCTATGACCTGGTCAGCCTGTTTGGACTTGACAATGATGTTGTTCACATAGGCCGCAATAGTTCGCCTAATGAGGTCTCCAAAACACTTGAGCATACAACATTGGTACGTAGCCTCGGTGTTCTTCAGACTGAACGACATTGTGATGTAGCAGAACAATCCAATGGGGGTGATGAAAGATGTCGCGAGCTGGTTGGACTCTTTCATTACGATTTGATGGTACCCAGAGTACACATCAAGGAAGTAAAGGGTTTCGCACCCTGAGGTAGAGTCGACTACTTGGTCTATGCATGGCAAAGGAAACGGATCCTTCGGACATGCTTTGTTGAGATCCATGTAGTCAACACACATTCTCCATTCCCCACTCTTCTTTCATACATGAATAGGATTGGCTAACCACTCGAGGTGGTACACCTCCTTGATGAACCTAGCCACCAAAAGTTTTGCGATCTCCACACCGATGGCTCTGCGTTTCCCCTCATTGAAGCGACGTAGGCATTGCTTCACCAGTTTGGAGCCTGGCTTGATCTTCAAGGTATGCTTGATGACCTCTCTTGGATTGCTTGGCATGTTCAAGGGTTTCCATGCAAAGATGTCTTTGTTGGCGTGGATGAAGTCAATGAGCGTGCTTTCCTATTTGGAGGAAAGTGTGGTGCCAATGTGCACCACTTTGGTTTTGGAGCCACTAGGGTCTATGAGGACCTCCTTAGTGCCCTCCACCAGCTCAAAAGACCTGGCTGACCGCTGGTGGTTGGGTGTTTTTTTGGTGACCTCCTTCCTGATGGTCGTAAGCTCCTTGGAGGCATGATTGACATGGCGTGATCGCAGCATTCGACCTCGCACTCGTAAGCGCACTAAAATGGGGTGTCGATGGTGGTGACCCTACCTGGGCCTGACATCTTTAGCTTTAGGTAGGTGTAGTTGGGGACAACCATAAACTTCGCATAGCATGGATGTCCCAGGATGGCGTGGTAGGTTCCATGGAACCCAACCACCTCAAAGGTGAGGGTCTCCATCCTATAATTGGACGAATCCCCAAAGGTGATAGGCAGATCAATTTGCTCAAGTGGCATTGCCTAGTTTCTAGGCACAATGCCATGGAAAGGTGCTCTGATCGGTCGGATATAGGATCGACTGATGCCCATAGTGTCGAGCGTCTCGATGTACATGATGTTGAGGTCGCTGCCTCCGTGCATCAATACCTTGGAGAGCCGCCTCATGCCGATGATTGGGTCGACCATGAGCAGATACCTCCCTTTTGTGTGACGCTCTTTAGGTGGTCGGTCTGATCAAAGGTTATGGTGGACTCTGACCACTGGAGGAAGATAGGCGCAGCCGGCTCGGCTGTATAGACCTCATGGCACATGAGCTTCTAGCGATGCTTGGAGTTATAGGCTACTAACCCTCCGAAGATCATGAGGCAGCCATCCAGCGTCGGAAATCTGCTGTCTGTCCCCTCGGCATTGTCCACGGTTGGCTTGGGGTCCTTCCCATGCTCCCCCCTATTGAAGCCTCTAGACAAGAACCACTTCATGAGGCCATAGTCCTTGTATAGATGCTTGACGGGGAAGGAATGGTCTGGGCATGGCCCTTCAAGCAGTTTATCGAAGTGGTCCGAAGTACCCTCCGTGGGCTTCTGACCCCCTTGCGATCGGCGGTAGCCATGAGCGAGCCCTCACACCACTACTTGTTCTTCTTCTTAACATGATGGTGGGAGGCGCCTTCGCTAACATCCTCATCCTACTTTGCCTTGCCTTTTAGGCGGTCAAAGATCTCTTCAACCGCCTCCTCGCCCGAGGCATGGCTGGTGGTGATATCAAGGAGCTCATTGGTGGTTTGTAGGCCCTTATGTCCTAGCTTGTGAACTAGGGACTCATAGGTGGTCCCAGACATGAAAGCTCTTATAACATCAGCGTTGACGATGTTAGGTAGCTCGTTGCACTACTAGGAGAAGCACTGGATGTACTCATGAAGGGGTTCTCTGGCCTTCTATCGGTAGTTCTTGAGATCCCATGGGTTCCTAGGGTGCTTGTACAGGCCCTGAAAGTTCCCCATGAAGATCTCTTTCAGGTCTGCTCAGCTTTGGATTCTGTTGGGCAGAAGGTGTTCCAACCATGTTAGCGCCAAATCGGCCAGGAACAATGGAAGGTTGCGGATAATGAAATCATCATTATCCACTCCACCGGCTTGGCAGGCAAGCCAATAATCCTTGAGACACAGTCTGGGGTTCATTTCCTTAGAGTATTTTGGGATGCTGGTTGGTGGTCGGTACCTTGATGGGAAGATGGCGTTGAGGATGTGTCGGCCGAAGGCCTGAGGCCCCGGTAGGCCAGGGCTCGGCCTTCGGTCCTCGTTGCTATCATAGCGTCCACCATGATGAGGGTGATTGTCAACAAAATATGGTCAACAGTCTACCTAGGGGTATGCCCAAGGTAGTAGATTATCGGTAGATAGATGCGCAAGCCACAAACAAGATGGTGACGTAAGACAGACATGAGGTTTTATCCAGGTTCGGCCGCCAAGAAGGCGTAATACCTACATCCTGCGTCTGATTGTATTATTGTATGTCAATGAGAGATGTTTTTTAGAGGCGTCCCCTACCTGCCTTATATAGTCTGGGGGTAGGGTTATAGATCTGGAAACTAATCCTGGCCAGTTATAATTGCCATATGTGGTCGGATAAGAATTCCTATTCTAACCGACCAGGATCTTGCTTGATCGCCAAATCTACCTTGACTCCTTACGCGAGACTCCAAACAGGTTGGCCGGACCACGCGTTGTCTTTTGGTGGACTAGACCCACTGATCTGGGCCGGCCCAAGCCTAGCCGTAAGGGTATAGGGGTTAATACCCCCACAGCTAGTCCCCGAGCACCATGTATTATGCTGCGACACGCCATTTTAACCTTCTCTGACAAGTAAGGCTTGAGTCCTTGATGTCTCTGACCATCGTTGTCGCCGGAGAAGTAGGTTGTCCGAAGAATATATGGTGCTCTTAAGAAAAAAGAAAAAGATTTCCATCCTTTGAAGTGTGCCCACTTGTATTTCTGAAAAGAAATGTAAGTGAACCTTGAAGCGTAGCATCCTTGATCACCAGAGGCATAGGTGTCGAAAAACAAACACATTCACCGCAAGGTGAAGTGTGCCCACTTAGTCCCCGAGCCTGGTAGTAGGTGACGTAGGCACGTGGTGCCAGGGTCTAAAAAGAATTCCCAGTTAAGTTGAGAACCCAATTGTCATTCAAGCAATATGAGATGCACCGGTAGGTGCATCGTACCGATGTAGTCCCTGAGCTTGCTGGAAGGCAAAGTATGAGCCTTGTAGCAAGGTCTAAATAAAAGTCTCTCAACTATATGTGAGTACAAATCACATATAGCTGAGGAGAATGATCTTCGAGCAGTGGTCGGGATAGTCCCTGAGCACGATAGTAATCCTTACAATTAGTCAAAGCATAGGGGTCGATTAAATAAACACATTCACCGTAAGGTGAAGTGTGCCCACTTAGTCCTCGAGCCTGGTAATAGGTGACACAGGCACGTGGTGTCAGGGCCTAAAAAATAATTTCCACTAAAGTTAAGGATCCAATCGTCGTGCAAGCGATACGAGATGCACCGGCAGGTGCATCGTACCAATGTAGTCCCCGAGCTTGCTGGAAGGTGAAGTATGAGCCTTGTAGCAAGGTCTAAATAAATGTCTCTCAACTATATATGAGTACAAATCATATGTAGCCAAGGAGAGCGATCTCCGAGTAGTGGTCGGAGCAGTCCCCGAGCATGGCAGTGGTCAGTACAGTCCCCGAGCACAGCAGTGGTCGGAGTAGTCCCTGAGCATGGCAGTGGTCGGAGCAGTCACCGAGCACGTCAGTGGTCTAGGCAGTCCCTGAGCATTGTAGTGGTTAGGGCAGTCCTCAAGCACAGCCGTGGTCTAGTCCATCCCTGAGCACAAGACACGCAGCGAAAAAATGAGCGCCTCTTGTACTATTATTTGGTGTATTTATTTATCTGCTTACTCTGTCAAGTCCAATCTGACACGTCTGGTCAGAAAAACAGATGGGTATAGCACGTCACACTGTCTCCTTGCTCTTATTGGCAAACAGGCGCTTGGCACCTAAAAGGAGGTGCGTCAGTGTGGGCCCTCTCACACTATCAACAAAGAGGCGCGTACACTGGTTTCAAAGGGGCGCGTTTATTGGCGTAGATCTCGAGGTTGTGAAAACAACTATCTGTGGCGCATGTGCATGTCTCCCAAGAATCTCAGGCGGATGAAACGACGGAGCCCTTGGTTATTTATAAAATAGAACTGGTAAGTTACTTTTTACCAATCCCTATTATCATTCACTGCCGCAACCTTCTTCTTCCTCTTGTCGAACCCTATACCTCCGAAATCATCACCAATCCCCCACCGCATCCACCCCTTTAGCAAGGATAGATTAATGGCGAAGAGAGACGCCCAGAAGAAAGCTAGAGTCATGGCAAAGGACTGGTGGAAGTCAAGGAGCAACAAGCAGACCATCGAATACCTCGTCGCCATGGGAGTGCTCCACAACACGACACTCATAGGATGTCATGCGCCGGAAGGAGAAAGCTTCCCCGATCCGCAACCAGGTGAAATTGTGGTTTTCGAGGATTTCTTCAAGCGGGGTTTTGGGGTACTAGTGCACCCTTTCCTTCAGGGGCTCTGTTTGTATTACGAGATTGGGATTTGCAATCTGCATCCCAACTCGATTCTTCTTGTCTCCACCTTCATCCATCTTTGCGAAGCCTATGTTGGCTTCTAGCCCCATTTTGATCTCTTTTGCCATCTGTTCTGTCTGTGGAAGAAAGGGAGCGGCGGCTCGAAGATAGCCAGAGGCGTATACCTCAATCTGCATGATGGGATGAAGGCCCAGTACTTGCACTACCCTTGGAACACATCACTAGACGAATGGTACAAGAAGTGGTTCTACATCCATGAAGAGCCAAACACGATCACCTTGTGCGATGTGGGGTTGATTCTGGAGAAGAAGAACAACTGGTCGGAGAAGCCCAAGCACTTGAAATAGATCGCAAAACTGCTCGGGATGATCCCATGGGAGAAGCTGGACGGTCCAAGCATGGTCGGGAACTTCATCAGCCAAAGGATCCAGCCCTGCCAGAAGAGGGTACATCCTGGCTATGAATACCAGGGGAGCGTAGATCCAACGAGGACCAGAAAAGAGGCGCTCGACAAGATCAAAGTCAAGGCTAGAATTGGGGAGCTATTCAACCTAGCCGATCCCAATTATGTCAGGTTAAGCGACATCGAGCATGCCTTCAAGCTAGCCCGACCGCCCCCAAAGGTAAATGATGCTTCCTTGTACCTGTAGAGTTACGTTGTAACAAAAAATTGACTGTGTTGTCATCTTTATATTTCCCAGAGTAATGGTCGTGACAGGGTAGCAGTGTTCGTGTCTCCACCCCCTAGTGTGGATTGGCTGCAAGTTGCTGGCCCAACCGCCTAGACCAGTGCTAGGGCCGAAGACATCGACTGGGCCGTACTCGGGGTTGGAGAGGAGGCAACGGCCAGGGCTACTGGCAAGTGGCCGGTGGCCAACAAACATCATCAGGCCATCTTCCCTCTTTCGGACGATGAAACAGAGGATGCGGACATCTTCTGACTCATCCCCCGAAAAAGGAGAAGACAAATGGAGTCGATGGGGCAGGGTGGCTCCTCTGTGCTAGCAGAGATCGCATCATCGACCACTGCAACACAGAGGACAAGCGAAGAAAGGGTCAAGCACCAAACCCCAGCGCTAGTACTGGTCGTGGGAAAAGACCTGGTGGAACCCACTGAGCACGTGGAGCAGGCACGGTCGAAGAGACGCTCCTTTGCCACATCATTCCATGCTTCCAAACTATAAGTATCTGTAACCTTGATGTAAGCTTATAATTTATATTGAATAATACCGTCTTCTAAACTTTTCTCTAATATATTAGGTCGGCGTCCACCAAAAATCCCGACCAGCTAGCTAGGTGCGGCATGACTTCACCAGCAATGGCAGAAAAAACTACCCAGCAGCCAGCCGTGGAGGAACCTATGGAAGAAAATCCACCGACACCTCAGCAGACGAGTGGCCAGACGACAGTCTTTGAGCAGCTGGTCGAGAAGAGTGCCAAGCCAAGTACAAGTGCTCTGAGCACTGACCCTACTGAGGGGGACACTTCGACGCCAAGGGGACCGGACCAAGCCAAGGAGCAGCAGCTAGAGGTGGCACAGAGCACGCTTGCCGATGCTACGGCTCATGGGAAGGCCATAGTGGTCGCAGAGACTACAGACTCTAGACCAGCGCCACCTCCTGAACAAGAGGTCAAAGAGGACAAAGTAGAAGAGGTCTTGGGCCATCCCCAAGACAGGCGGCAACATGTATATGTGTCGCGCTAGCGGAATGATGAGTGGGTCATGCATGAGGAAATCCCAGAGGTCGAAGAGACCCTAAAAGTTGAACGAGCGGCAAAACGTCTGGTGATAGAAGTCTAGGTATGTTTAGCTTGACCACTTGACTCTACTATGTAGTTGAACTGTCTGACTTAGCTTGTTTATATGCAGGACTTGATGAAGACCGCAAAGTACCGGAAGAGGTGCTTCGACCAAATTGAGGGAATTATGGCCAACAATAGAGAACTGGCGGCCGAGACGGAACGCTTGCGCCGCCAACTTGAAGCCACCGACCAGGAGAGGACGGAGCAAGAGGCACAGAACAGAACCTGGTCGGCCAACTCAGTAACAAAGAGCAGGAAAAAACAAGTAAGTTTTCATTTTATCATAGCAATTGCATGACATGTGTTGTTGCATTGTTGTTAGTGACAGTTGTAGTGCAGGTTTAGAAGCCAAAGTAACTTGCCTCCAAGAGGAGAATAGCCATGTGACCACCGAGTGTGGTCGGCTGAAGGAGGACAACAAAAAACTAGCGCGCAACCAGTCTCAACTCCAGGACCGCACAACCAAGATGAAAGAGGAACTGAAAAGTGAGTATTCTAGACCACCTTTCTCATTCTGTTGCCCACCTTACCATGTCGTGCCGTTACATTTTGATGTCTTGTACGGTTTGCTGTTTTAAAAGTCAATGCCAAGAAACATCTAGAAGCCGTGATGAAAGAGCGTGACGGTTGGAAGGCACAATGCCTAGAGACCACCGAGGATTAGGACACGTGGAAGAACCGGTGCTAGGAAGTGGCAACTGGCATTTTGCCCATCCTCGACCTTATCGACCCGGCGCTCACAGAAGAAGAGCCAAGGACGCCCAGCTCGGGCTGGTCGAGAGATGTAGAAAAGCATGGGGATGGTTCCAAGAGTTCGTGAAGGAGGCGGGTGAGTACACGGGTGCACATGTGCTAAGCATGGTGTGTGCCCACTACCCCCTGATCGATCTCAAGCGCCTGGAGGGTGGATACCCGAAGGAGGTAGACCTAGACAAGGCTGAGGAACTTCGAATGGCCTAGCTAGACCTATCGTCAAAGATAATTGGCGACATTAACCTGTGCGGAGGCGGGACAGCACCTATACAGGGTATGCCATCGACAAGTCAGCTGGGAATGCCATCCGTTGCAAGCCAACCGACAAAGCCTACGGTCTCGACCAGCCAGGCATCAGTGGGGCCATCCCCTTCAGCTCGACTAGCACAAGAGTCCTCGAGACTCGAGTAGGATATCAGAAGCAGTGAGTAGTAGGTGCCACGTGCCTCGACCAGCCAATGTAATAGGCTTAGAGCTATAGAAGGAGGACATAGTTGTGTTATTGTAAACTTGGACCTCTTTAGGCAAGCTTGTAATAACGTAACTATATATCATCATAAGCTTGTTTGCTTTGTATAAAACATATTTAAGCTTGAAACTCATGTTGGTGTAACTAAGTGAGAACATGTTAACATTCTGTTTAGTTGTACCATTTTGCTTGACACATCATCCCGAAAAGTTTGTGCGGCCCTAGTTTGCCATGTGGTTGGAGTGTGAGGTGCGTGACCTGTGCACATGTAGACGCGGACAAGTCAAACCAAGGGGGCCTGCCGATCACCCGTAACATAGAGAGCGGATCCCATGCACGTGTTGGGAGGAACCGGAGACAGGGCCTGCTCCAAAAACCATAGAAGGAGTGGTGGTCGGCTTTTACTGGCTAAGTTAGAATAACCATAAAATTCGAAGTGACACATTAGAGTTGTCGGAGGAATCATAATAGCTTTATTGAAGTAAATTGAAAGTACAAGAGGAGTACATATCTCAGTAGTTAAGCATAGAAACGTCTAAGCTTGTCGATGTGCCACGAGTTTGGTACGTCCGTACCATCCAGGTGAGCTAACATGTAAGACATTGGTCGTGTGACTTCCTTGATCATGAAGGGCCCCTCCCATGGGGTTGCCAGTTTATGGACGCTAGCCTAGTTCATCTCCCACTTTAGGACCAGGTCCCCGACCACAAAGAACCGCTCTTTAACATTCTTGTTGTAGTACCTACGCAAAACAGCAAGGTATTTGGCCGTACGTACACAACAATCGAGCCGCTTCTCTTCTGCGCTATTCACTTCTAGCTCCCATACTTCATTGACCTTGCCTTCATCAAAATTCTCTACCTGTGCTGATCTAAAAGCTATATCTGCTGGGAGGACTGCCTCAGCGCCGTAAACCATACAGTATGGTGAGACGCTAGTGTTACGACTAGGCTAAGTTCTGAGGCCCCAGACCACAGCTGGTAACTCTTTGAGCCATCTTCCGGGAGCTTTATCATTTTCTCGATACATCCTCTTCTTCAATGCGTCCAAGATCATGCCATTTGCTCACTCGACTTGTCCATTAGCTCTAGGGTGCGCCACCAAGACGTATTTTACTACTATGCTCCTTTCATCGCAGAAGTCCCAAAAAGCGTTCCCGGTGAACTGAGTACCCAGATCAATGATGATGCTGTTGGGTATGCCAAAATGGTGGATGACCTGATCGAGAAATGTGACAGCCTTTTCTGAGGATGCATGTACCAAAGGCATGTACTCTATCCACTTAGAAAATTTGTCGATCAGCACAAAGACGCATGTAAATTTCCCTAGAGCCGGTTTGAAGGGCCCGATCATATCTAGTCCCTAGCATGCGAAGGGCTAGGAGGCTAGTATTGTCTGGATCTCATGTGTTGGTACGTGGATTCTCTTGGCGAAGAACTGACAACTCTCACAGTGGCGGACTAGCTTCTCTGCGTCGGCTACTACTGACGGCTAATAGAACCCTGCTTAGAAAGCCTTACTGACCAGCGTTCTTGAGGCCGCGTGGTTGTCGCAGGAGCCAGAGTGGATTTGGTCTAGGAGATGTTCGCCATCCTCCTAGGTTATACATTTCATCAAGATTTCCTCCTTTGCGTTCTTGCGCCATAGCTTGCCATCGACGAGCAGGTACTGCTTACTGCGACGCATCAGGCACTCGTTTTCTATCTGATCAGTGTAACCGCTGCCATCTATTAGGTATTTGATGAAAGGTATTCTCTAGTCGGGCTCATGAGTGGTCGGAGGCGGCTCGGTGGTGCTCGACGCCGGAACCGTAGCCACCAATTGCTGGTCTAGAGGCTTGTCTACCATGGAATCTTCCTCTTCGATAGAAGGCATGAGCAGGTCTTGGACGAATATGCCATGTGGGATTTTGGCTCAGGATGATCCTAACTTGGACAGCGCATCCGCTGCTTGATTCCTGTCCCGGACCACGTGTATGTACTCGATGCCATAGAACCTACCTTCTAGCTTTCTGATAGACTTGCAATATGCATCCATCTTTTCGCTGGTCGTGTCCCAGTCCTTATTAAGTTGGTTGATGACCAGAGCCAAGTCTCCGTAGACATAGAGACATTTAATGCCAAGCTCAACCGCAATGCGAAGACCATATAGGCATGCTTCGTACTCGGCGGCATTATTAGATGCTGGGAAATAAATCCTGAGAACGTAATAGAGCTGCTCCTTGGATGGTGACATGAAAAGGACTCCTGCTCCCGCACCGTCAATGTTGAGAGAGCCATCGAAGTACATCACCCAATACTCGTTGGATCTCAGAGAGGCAGGCGTGCTTAAGTCTGTCCACTTGACGATGAAGTCGATGAGTGCCTGAGACTTGATTGTAGTATGGCTTGCAAATTCCAAGGAGAAGGGGCATAACTCCATTGCCCATTTAATGATGCGCCCGTTCGCATCCTTGTTGCTAATGATGTCTCGCTGCGGGTACTCAGTCATGACCACCACACGATACCCGTCGAAGTAGTGTTTCAACTTTCGGGATGTTATCAGTATGGCATAGATCAACTTCTGAATCTATGGGTACCTGGTCTTGGACTCATTGAGTACCTCACTGATGAAATAGATTGGCCGCTGTACCATGTAGATGTGGCCGGGCTTGTCGCACTCGACCACCATGGCCGTGGAGACCACTCGATTAGTAGCCGCAATGTAAAGCAGGAGTGTTTTGTCTTCTCTTGGAGCAGTGAGGACCAAAGGTGATGTAAGGTATTGTTTCAGCTGTGTGAAGGCAGCGTCTGCTTCCTCCGACCACTCAAACTTTTTAGATGCTTTGAGTAGTTTAAAGAATGGTAATCCTTTTTCGCCTAATCTTGATATGAAACGGCTGAGGGCGGCCATGCATCCGGTAAGCTTCTGAACATCCTTTACCTTTTTGGGTGGCTTCATGTCCAAGACAGCTTTGACTTTCTCTGGGTTAGGGCATATGCCGTCGTGACTGACGATGTTGCCAAGTAGTATGCCAGAAGGAACACCAAAGATGCACTTCTTTGGGTTTAACTTCCACTAGAATGTGTTAAGGGCTGTAAAGGTGCGTTCTAGGTTGTCAACAAGGGTATGTGCTTCCTTGGTTTTGACAACTATATCATCAACATAAGCCTCGACAAGGTCGTCTTTTATCTCGTCTTTGAGGCAAGCTTGTATAGCGCGTTGGTAGGTAGCCCCGGCGTTCTTGAGCCCAAACGATATGGTCATGTAGCAATAGGCGCCGAAGGGCGTGATAAAAGATGTCTTGATCTAGTCATCCTTTTTTAGAGCGATCTGGTGATAACCAGAGTAGCAATCGAGAAAGGAAAGCAGCTCGCAACCGGCGGTTGAATCTACGACCTCGTCTATGCGAGGTAAGCCAAAGGGGTCCTTAGGGCAGTGTTTGTTGAGATCAGTATAATCAACACACATTCTCCATTCATTATTCTTTTTGCGTACAAGAACCGGGTTGGCTAACCACTCCGGATGATACACTTCTTTGATAAATCCGGCTGCCAAAAGCCATGTAACTTCTACCCTAATCGCCTCCTTTTTGTCGTGAGTGAACCGTCGTAGCTTTTGCTTGATAGGTTTGGCCTTGCCGTTGACATTCAAGGAGTGCTCAATCAAGTTTCGAGGTACACTGGGCATGTCAGTAGGTTTCCATGCGAACACATCCACGTTGCTCCTCAAGAACCTGATGAGCGCGTCTTCCTATTTGGGATCTAGGTTGGCCCCGATAAGGGCCGTTTTGCTGGGATCACCGTCGACCAGCTGGATCACCTTGTGCTCCTTGGACTTGATGTTCTTGCATGGAGCCTCGAGCTCTGGGATCTCCAGGTGGTCGGTCGAGGTCTTCTTGGCATCGAGCATGGTCTCGACCATGCGAATAGAGAGGTCGTGAGCCTCTGCTATTTTGAAACTATTGTCTTCGTAGGTATAAGTTGCATACACGTTGCCTCGGAGGGTTAGAACTCCTTTCTCGGTAGGCATCTTGAGCACCAGATACCTGTAATGAGGTATGGCCATGAACTTGGTGAGCGACGGTCGACCAAGAATAGCATGGTAGGTGCCATCAAAGTCAGCGACCATGAAGTTGACGTAGTCGGTGCAGAAGTGGTCCAGGGTCCCAAACTGCACAGGTAGCGTGATCTGCCCGAGAGGTGTAGAGCTCTATCTTGGGAGAACACCCTAGAACTGTGCCTCATATGGCTTGAGGTCTGCCTGAGCTATCTTCAGGGCGGGCAGACTATTCTTGAACAGTATATCGATGGAGCTGCCGCCGTCCAACAGTACTATGTCGAACTGAACCTTGTTGATACAAGGATCGAGGACCAGGGGAAAACATCCTAGCTCAGGTATTGCGGCCCATTGGTCCTTTCTACTGAAGGAGATTTCATGGTGAGACCATGGAGGGAGCCGGGGATCGGCAAGGAGGTTGTCGGTGTTGGCCATGTTCAAGCAAGCGTGGGCGAGCAGCTTGCGTTCTTGTTTGGTCTCGATGGACACTTTGCCTCCGATGATGGTGTGTACATGATTGGTTGGCTTGACGTACCTATGACGAGGGTCTGCATCGTCGTTGTCGTTATCCTTGTTGCGCTATTCCCCTGCGTTGTTAGGCTTGTCGGATGTATCCAGAGCCTATTGGCGCATGTAGATAGACTTGAGAACATGGCAATTCTCCATGGTATGGTTTGACTTAGGATGGAGCTGGCAAGGCTCTTTCAATGCTTTGGCGTAGTCGTCCTCATAGTTACGACATCCGCCACCCTTTTTAACGGTGTTGACCTCACCATCGTCTTCCCGAGCACGCTTGCTCCTGTAATCGTCACGGCGGTTACGCCGCTGATTACGTTGGTCACGGTGGTCGCGGGAGTCATTGCGCTGGTTGTGGCGGTCAAAATTGTCATTCCGACCATGGTTGCTGTGGTAGTCGTCGTGGTGTGGGGGTGGTCGGAGCGTGGAACCCTTGCTGCTTCTTCAATAATTATTTTTTTAGCGTCGTCGGCGTCCGCATATTTCTTAGCGGTGGCCAAGAGCATTGTGACCGATTCAGGTCTCTTGCAGAGGAGCTTGTCCCTTAGGGCATCATGGAAGCAGAGGCCAGTGATGAAAGCCTCGATTGCCTCGTTGTCGAAGATTGATGGGACCTTGATGCGCATCTCCGAGAAACGCCAGACATACTCGCGTAGTGGCTCATCTTTTCGATCTCGAATCCATTGCAGATCGTATTTGTTGCCTGGTTATTCATAAGTAGCAATGAAGTTGTTGATGAAGGCTTGCTTGAGCTCCTGCCAAGAGTCAAAGCAGTTCACCGGCAAGCTGACCAGCCATTGGTGACCTGCATGGCCAACAACGACTGGGAAATAGTTAGACATGATGTGCTCATCAGCCATGGCTGATCTGCACATAGTTTCATAGAGCATGACCCATAATTCAGGGTTTTCCTTACCGTCGTACTTCTAAAGTTTCTTGAGCTTGAAATTCTTGGGCCATATGACTTGGCGAAGGTGTGGAGTAAACTGCTTCAAACTCGGCGGGCCATGGGTAGTGTCATATTCCATACGGCGATAACTTTCATGGGATGCTCGATCGTCGGCTCTCTGGTTGATGTGAGCGCGCAGATCGCGTCCATCGAGGTAATGGCGGAGATCGTTATTGCCATTGCGGCGATCTCGATTGCCATCTGGATTAGGCCTATGACCGTGGTTATCGCGGCAATTGTCATGGTTGTCATGGCGGTTATCGTCCCGGATGTCACGGCGATTGTCGTCCCGACAATAGTTGTCATCCTGGCCACCATCATGGCCACCGTTTCTGCCTTGATGGTTGTCTGATGGGTCATTGTTGCGCAAGCCATGTTGGTTGAGTGGCTGTGAGCGACTTGGGTGCTGGCGGCTGTGGCTTGACTCGACTAAGATGGATGGAGCCTAGGCTTGGTTTACAATCTCTGTGGTCTAGGCCATAGCAGCCGTCAGATAGGCTTGTATTTCATCACGAACTGCTTGGGTTTCCGGGGTGTTGGGTAGCCGTTGCATTGTCGCCATGGCGACGGCTACGTTAGCGCTTGGAGTCCTGAAAACCTGTTTGTCCCCCACCCTATCGAAAGCATCATTGAGGTCACGTGGCTGGACCCTTATGCGTCGTGCCTCCTAGTCTGCTTCGACTTCGATTTGTCGGTGATTAAACCGGTCAATATTGCGTGCTTCGTGTGCAGTCCTTTCTTGTTCTGTTTCGCCAACTGCTGGTGGCTCGTCATTGCTAACAACATGGATCAAATCCCCTCGTCTTGGTGGGAAAGACAGGAATTGTGAGAACCCCGGGGCGTGGTCTGGGATATCCAGATCATATTTGATGCCTTCATCTTCGTGATGCTAAAGCTCGGTGTGGATAGATGCATTAGATGCGATACCAGATGAGGAGCAAGAGTCGCCCTCTTGGACTGTGTGGACGGATCCTTCTTGATAATCTTCAATCCAGATCATGTTGACGAAGTTGTGTGGCTTCGGCCGAGGTCGGTGCATAAAACACAGATCCAAGCGGCGTTGTAGGTTATAGGCATAGCTGGAGGCAGTGTTTCGCAAGTCGTAGGGCTGGACCTGGTGGTTCTCCATCGAGGCTTCGTACTCGGAGAGCCGAAGACCCATCGTGAAGGCTGGCCGGCGACGAGCAGAGTGCCCTTCAGGAGTAGATATGACCATGAGATCTGTACCAAGTCATGCAGGATGACTGGTCTAAGCTGGTCGGATAGATCTATTGTGGGAAGCGGTTACCTGCTCATTAGGTTGACTTTGAATCGTACTTACCAGAGCTAGGGTTTCAGCGAGTTTGGTGCCGACCTGATTAATGGAGTCGAGCTGGTTGGTATTGTCGATCTGCTTCCCTTTGTAGCAGGGAAGCAGATGATGAGTTATCGGCGTGGCTGAAGATGATGCAGACGTGGTCAGAGCCAGATGTACCATGGTCAGAGCCGTATCCGTCATGGTCAGAGTCATATCCACTATGATCGGAGCCGTATCTACCGTGGTCAGAGCCGTAGCCGATGTAGGTGAAGCAGTGGTCAGTGCAGACTGAATCCATGCCTCCTCCAGGGTCATGGTGATGAAGTCATCAGAGCCGGTGGTCCAGGTGATCTGGCCAACGGTGAACATGAGGCCGTTCGGCGTAGCCATGGAGCCGGAGATGATGACCATCTTGTTTGCTTGGAGAGCAGACACCCCCTACCTAGCACGCCACTGTCGATGAAATATGGTCGACAGTCTACCTAGGGGTATGCCCAAGATAGTAGATTGTCAACAGACAGATGCACAAGCCATAAACAAGACGATGATGTAAGACAGACATGAAGTTTTATCCAGGTTCGGCCGCCAAGAAGGCGTAATACCTACGTCCTACGTCTGAATGTATTACTATATGTCAATGAGAGATGTTTTTTAGAGGGGTCCCCTGCCCACCTTATATAGTCCGGGGGGCAGGGTTACAGATCTAGAAACTAATCCTAGCCAGTTACAATTGCCATATGTGGCCGGATAAGGATTCCTATTCTAACCGACTAGGATCTTGCTTGATCGCCAAATTTGCCTTGACTCCTTGCGCGGGACTCCAAATAGGTTGGCCGGACCACGCGTCGTCTTTTGGTGGACTGGACCCACTAATTCGGGCTGGCCCAAGCCTAGCCGTAAGGGTATAGGGGTTAATACCCCCCACAGTGATAGCCGTGGCTACATCCCTCTCTTGGCCCATCGTGGGTACATCTATGGGCATCGAGGGTGTCGCATGCGTCATGGTTGTGGCTGAGGCGCTCATGCACTAGGACCATGGTGCACTGCCTACTGCCTTATGGTGCCTAGTGGACTAACATGTCCTTGTTGGGTCGCTCGGAGGGCGTGCGTTGGCTAGCGTCGAGCTCGCGTCATTGAGACATCGAGCTCTCGGCCTGCTGTGCTGACTCACACTCGAGTAGTGTGCAAATCTCAAGGTGGGCCCAATGATCCTTGGGCATCATGGGCCCTAGAAGCCCATGGAGCAAGGCCACCACAGCAGCGATGTTTTGGCTTACCCGGGCGAAGTGTGGGAGGGCTTCATCGTCCGCGATGATCCTCTAGTTCACGTAGCGGGCTATGACGTGCGTTCCCATTGTTCCATGCTACTCGATCTCCCAATCGAGCTCTACGCATTCCTGCTCAAGCTAGAGTCGTGCTTCTTCAAGCTCTAGGTGCTGAGCCTTCAGCTGCTCCACCTATAGGTGGGGTGGGCCCCTGTCTCCCCCCTCGACCTCATCATTGAGGTTGTTTGTTGGGGTAGCCTCCTCTTCGTGGATGCTTTTGACATGTCCCTTGGGGTACCTATCATGAAACACTCATGAGAGGGGTGATGACTCCCTCTGCTAGAGTCAGAGCTAGAGGGCGACTCCGATTCTCCCACGAGGAGGTCATAGAAAGACTCCACGATGTATTCGGTCATCCTCACAAACTCATCATTTGTGGGGGATGGAGGTGTGCGTTGTGCCATAGGCTGGCCATCGATCTCTGTAGTGTTGTGGAGACCGAACAAGAGCACTGTCGGGGCGCTCTGGATGAGGTATTCTAGAGAAGGCAGCTCCCCTTCGGCTAGCTGTGCCATGACATTGGCGAATGAGAAGGTGAGGTGGCCTAGGTCCTCTAAGGACACCTGGGGTCCTAAGAAGACACTGAGCTGACGCTCTAGCCTCCTGTAGTTGAAGTCGAGGAGTTGGTCACTTCTGGGGGTATGGGCCTCTGGTGCGTGCAGCTGTTGCTCCACAAGCACCTCAGCGATCACGTCGAGGCCAGCGGAGTGGAGAGGTTGGATGGTGGTGGGCGCCATTGCCAACTGTCCCTCCATCGTGACGATGAAGTCTAGGTCCCCAAAGCGCACATGCACACCTAGGACCTAGATGACGTTGCGATTAGCCATCTAAGTGCCTAGTGTGGATGTCGAGACACACAAAAGGCCCCTACCTAGCGGGCCAACTATCGGTGTTTTGAGTTGCCACCAACAAGTAAATTTCTAATATTGCGTGTCTAGCTCTGATGGTGTGCCAAGAGGACATGAGGTTCATACTGGTTCAGGTAGAATGTCCCCATGTTCAGTTTATTGTTGCCGCTCATGTTACTAGCATTGAAAGTTCATAGTAGAAGTCACAAATGAGCGAGAGAGGGATAGGTCCCAAGTCTCTGATGGAAAGGGTAAACGGGTGCCAAGAGCTCGATTGCTGCTCGGTTGTATGTTTGGGGTTCGATAAGTTGATCGGATTCGAGTCTCTTGTGGTGTGTTGCGATGAGTTTCGATCCCCTTTATGGGACGTCCTACTTTCCCTTTTATAGACCAAGAGAATGTAGGGTTACAACAGAGAAAGAGAGGAGAACGAGAGGGAGAGGAAGTCCTTTAGGATCGTCAGGTCCTTCTTCTCCTTCATGTGGGGCCCATAGACCCTGTAGATGTCAACAGAGGCGGCGCCACATCACGGTCTTGTCTATCACTGGCGCCATGCGTAGGCGTCGTCTATCGGTCATGGTGCTCCACTCTGTCCTGGTGGACGTTATGGTGAACCAACGTGCTGGTCAATGTTCGTACGAGGGTCAGGCAGAATATCACTGGTTCACCCAACGCTGTTCCTGACATGAACCCCTAGGCATGGCCTATCATGGCCTCGGGTCATGTTGGGGCATGTCGGTCACTTCCCTAGTGTTAGAGCTTTGAATCAGGCCCATATGCTTGGTCCTAGAGTGGTTGGCGATGGTATGGGTCCCCATCGGGCGAGGTAGAGCCCACCCATAGAGGTCAGGCGAGGCAGAGCGTAGACCCAAGGGTCGAGCGAGGCAGAGCCCGTCTCTAGAGGTCGGGCGAGGCAGAGCCCATGACCTTGGGGTTGGACAAGGTAGAGCTCGCCCCTAGAGGTCGGGCGAGGTGGACCCTACCTCGGAGGTTGAGCGAGGTGGACCCTGCCTCGGAGGTCAGGCAAGGCGAAGCATAGACCTAAGGGTCAGGTGAGGCAGAGCCTGTAGCCTTAGGGTCGGATGAGGCGGAGGTCGCCCCTAGAGGTTAGGCAAGGCAGACCCCGCCCTTCGAGGTTGGGTGAGGTGAAGCATAGACCCAAGGGTCGGATGAGGCAGAGCATAGACCCAAGGGGTCAGACAAGGTGGAGCACAGACCCAAGGGTTGGGTGAGGCGAAGCCCACCCCTAGAGGTCAGACAAGGTAGAGCCCACCCCAGAGGTTGAACGAGGCAGAGCCAGCCCTCCAAGGTTAGGCGAGGCAGAGCCTGCCCCCAGAGGTCGGACAAGACAGAGCCCATGGCCTCTAGGTCAGGCAAGGTGGAGCTTATGCACCTAGGGATCGGTCGGAGCTATAGTCGTGCCTTTGACTGCTTGGATAAACTATCATTGACGACCATTAGTCCCTCCTTTTTGGGTACACTAGTATTGGTCCCCGACAATTAGCGAGTTGTTTGAGATGACCAATGTAGGTCTTGATGTCCATGTCCCCTTAGACCAAGCTTTGGAAATCTGCCTCCAGATAGATGGCACGATAAATTTCATGATCACAGAACTAGTCATGGATGGCATTCTAGATGGAGTAGGCGGTGGCATTGGGAACACGAACAATTGCATGAACATCTTTGGAAATAGAATTGTAAACCCAACTAAGGATAGATTAATCAAACATGACCTAGCTAGGATCATGGCAATTGAGAGTGGTTCGTGGGGAAGAAAGATGGGAGATAAGACCGAATTTGCCGATGAAAGCATCAAAGAAACAATGCCATTCGGAATAATTGGATTCATTGACATAGAGTTCAACAGAGACATGAGATTTGATGTTTATCGTCTAGAGAATGGTTGCCTATGGCAGAGCGATGATGGACAAAGTGTTCTTGATGGAGGAGTTGGAGGAGGAGTTACAATCGGTGTTGGAAGGAGGGAGATCGAAGAGGGGATTTACCTCCATGTCCATGACATCGGGACGAGGAGCAGTGGAGGGGAAGCTGCTGATCGACGGTGAGTGAAGCAGCAATGAGCAAGAGGGGTAGCAGTTGTGAGAAGCAGGATCAGATCGCACTTACTGATACCATGTAGAAGAGAGGAATTGGAGCCTACATCTGTTGTATTGCTCTCTGTGATGTTTATATACGAGTTACAAAACTGGGGCGTGGAGCACACAGTTATAGCGTGGGCAACACGGTCACCACAACATGAGTACAAGCGCGGCCACAACGCGCACATAGGCGTGGACTCTAACTGACTACGGCTTGACCGGCTAAGCACGATGCTTCAAAATCTTCATTAGCAAGTTGCAAGTATAGAATTGGGGTCATTTGGATCGAGAGCATCGCTGACATCAAGAATGATGAATTGATAATACTCCTTTTCATGGTAAACTAGTAATGTGTAGCACGCACTGGTAGAAGTTTCCATAGTTCCATAGCTGTGCAAGTGTTCGACGATGGACCCGTTGATTTGAATATGAATGTCAACACATTTAATATAAAATTCAAGCATCATCTTCATGCCATGTGTGTGGAGTAGTTGTCTATCTATGACTGCGTTAGCCTTAACGTGAATAGATTACAGGTGCTATCTTCAACTGGTAACCATCATCCAAACCATCAAAAACATCAGTTCATTGGTTGGAGGATAAAATTGAATTTCTTGTACTCCTCTAGAGTCATGGAAAGTGATACATTCGAGTTGTTTTACATATGGTATTAACATAGAACTTTGCTTGGTACCTCCAAATAACTATCGACCATTGGTATTGATGTCTATAATTACATATTACCTTAAACTTGACACTATTCTTGTTTAGCTTCTTGAACATCTTGGCGGTTCTTTCCACCATGAGAGCAAGGCTTGCATCATGAATCTCATCATCACTTGAGGTATCATGATCAACTTTTGCTTTGCCCCTCTTCTCTTGGCTAGCCTTGAATGCCAAATCTTTCTTCTTGGTGGAAGAAGAGCCATCTTGTGGAGTGATGTGCATATACATCTCATGTGCATTGATCTTCCCTAATATTTAAGTTGGTGTAGCGGTGGAAAGATCGCCTTGATGAAGCACAGTCACAAATATGCCCATACTTGTCAATGGGGAGGACACTCAAGATCTTTCTCACAACATCAGATGGTTGCATTTGAGTGAGTCCAAGCCCATTGATCTCCTCTACAAGAATATTCAAGCGTGAATACATTTCATTAACACTTTCACTAGGAAGCATTTCAAATGAATTAAGCTTATTCATCATGAGGTGATAGCGTTCCTCACGCTCACTCTTGGTTCCCTCATGGAGCGCACAAATGTCCGACCATAGTTTATGGGTGTCTTTGTGGTTCCACACAAGGTTAAAGACATCCTTGCAAAGGCCTCAAAAAGAGTGTTTCTAGCTTTTGCATTTCACTTCTCATAGTAAATCTCATCACCTTGAAGGTTAGCGGGATCCCTAGGTGTTGGGAAACCTTGTGAGGCGGCTCTAAGCACTCAAACATCTAGAGCCTCTAGGTACGCCTTCATACGAATTTTTCAATAAGGAAAGTCATCTCCCTCAAAGACGGGAGAGGGTCCATCCCCGTGGGACATCTTGCTCTAGGCGGTTAAGCCTAATTCAAGGAGCACGAGGCTCTGATACCAATTGAAAGGATCAAGATGACCAAGAGGGGGGTGAATTGGGCTTATTCTAATTTTTTTGCAATATTTAAGCCCTACACTTAGCCCATTTCACCCTCTTGTGCCTAGAAGTGTTTCTATTATTCTACAGCACAAAAGTTTTGCACACTAGGTTCCAATTCTACTCTAGCTTGGCAATTCTAAGAATGTAAAGACATAAATTGAATTGCTCAAATGTAAATGCTCAAAGGAAAGAGAATGAGAGGAATGTGGTGATGTTTTTCTGAGATATCGGAGAGTCATCACTTTCCACTAGTCCTTGTTGGAGCACCCGCGTAAGGGTGTAGCTCCCCCTTGATCCACACAAGGATCAAGTGTTCTCTACGGACTGATTTTTCGACACTCCGTCACGATGAATCGCCCACAACTGCTCACAACATGACTTGGGTCATCCACAAGCTTCGTCGAATGATCACCAAGCTTCCAATCACCATAGAGCCGTCTAGGTGATGGCGATCACCAAGAGTAACAAGCACAAACTCTCACTTAACCAAGACAAGCCTAATAAGAAAGGTGGATGCACACTTGCTACTCTCTATGCACTAATGAGGTCCTTAATCTTGGATTATCAAATCTCAATCACCCCACTAGGCTCTTGCTCTCCCTTGCACTCCAAAGATATTTCTTAGCTGAACAAATAGGCAAAAGAGCTAAGTTGGATGAGTAAAGGAAGCATTTATACTCCCCACTTCAAAACATACCCGTTGGGGTCCAACTCAGCACATTTCGAGGTGACCGGACGCTCAAGTCAAAGTGACCGGACGCGTCCGATCATTATCCAACGGCTACATGACGCTAGCACAGTCATCAGAGACCGGACTCTGACCAACGTCCGATCACCACTCATCTGACGCGTTCGATCAGTAATTTCCTTCTCTGGATGCTTACTGTTGTTGACCGGACGTGGCCTCTATTGTGTCAGGTCACAGCGTTCGGTCCTTTGTGAGTGTTGTTTGCTGTATAGTTGCGCACACCTGTGCGTCCGATCCTGACTAGGAGCCAGCGTCCGGTCGATGATCAAGCCCTAGCTACGTGAGCTAACGCTAATCGGACGCGGCACCCGTGCGTCCGGTTATCATCCAAGTCTCCATTCATCTCAAATTCTACCAACTTTGTGAACGACATCGATCTCAACTGATCTATGGGCTGTCCTTGAGCTACCTAGTGCTAAGTTTGACAAGTGTGCACCATACCTAAACTATTAGATTCACCTAGGTTAAGCTACTAGTTTATACCCCCTTAATAGTACGGCCAAAGAAAAAAATAAAGTCTTAAACTACTCTAAGTGTCTCTCTAACGTCAAACGACACTTAGAACTAGTTCGTCCTTAACCTTGTCGTCTATCCTTTGAAAATCGAAACGATTTCCATCGACAGGGGCATGAAAACCATAATTGTCCAATCAATCACCATTACCATGACCTAACTCAAGTTGCCTCTACAAAACACACATTAGTCACAGTAATCTTGTGTCGTCATTAATCACCAAAATCAAACTAGGAGCCTAAATGCTTTCAGCAACATTAATATTTTTATAATCCCGACATTGGTATTTTTATAATTCCGACATTGGTATTTTTATAATCAGTCATTAGGTTTTGACACTTGTTTATTAGATTTATATACCATCAGATGTGTTCATGTATACCTCCATGGTGCCACACGTCTGGCACGAGCACGAGGCCGCTACACCAGTTTGGAATATGGCGCTGTTGCATTCGTATATGCTCATTCTGTACACGCGTGCACGCAAGAAACCAGCTATTCTTGAAATAGATATCGTATACACATTTGTTAGTTTGTTGCTTTTTTGTTTTATTTTTTCTAAATATTTTAATTAATTAGTAATTACTTAATTATTGTATGCACTTCAAAAATCAAGGGCTAAGATTTATTTGAGATCTTACCTCGTATGGAGTAATAGCTGTACAAGTGTTCGACGATGGACCCGTTGATTTGAATATGAATGTCAACACGTTTAATATAAAATTCAAGCATCATCTTCACGCCGTGTGTGTGTGGAGTAGTTGTCTATCTACAATTGCGTTAGCCTTAACACGAACAAATTACAGGTGCTACCTCCAACCGGTAACCACCGTCCAAACTCCAAACCATCGAAAACATCAGTTCATTGGTTGGAGGATAAAATTAAGTTTCTTGTACTCCTCCAGAGTCATGGAAAGTGATACTTTCGAGTTGTTTACACATGGTATTAACATAGTCCCATGTTGTGACAAAACCAGTGTGTTCTCTAAAAATACTAAACAATAGATCACCTATTATTTAGCCATTATCCAGACTAAAAACCATTTGAAAGGGCGAAACGACCATTTAAACAAGATAAAACACAAAGGATGTACCTTAGTCTGTAAACAAGTTGAATGAATGATTGTTTAGACGAGTCGGCCCTGTTCGGCTTGCTGAATCTTGGCTGAAATTAGCTGAAAAACACTGTTCTGGCTGAAATATTGTGAGAGAAAACACTATTTCGACTGAAAAAAGAAGCCGAACAAACCGGATATAGGATAAGCCGAACGGGTGGTGTCGCACAATCAAGAACACATGGTTACTATGTGCACCTATTTTGAGTGATGAGTGATTATTAAGAGGACATAGGTGGGGCCAGGGAAGCCTTAGTGAGGATAGCTCACTTATGTGCATGGAGTGATCAGGCGGCCGGAAGTACACCAGATAGTCTGCGGGGACACTAATTTGCTGAAAATTGCTAAGTTGTATGTGTTGTGTTGAACAGTCCGGGAGTACACCGGATAGTCCACCAGGACACAACTGAGCCTAGAAAGTACAGTTTTATGCCTATGCAGTTTTCTAAAGTTAGCCCTTGTTTAGTTCGCGAAATTTGGATTTTGGGGCTACTGTAGCACCTTTGTTTTTATTTGACAAATAGTGTTCAAACATTGACTAATTAGGCTTAAAACGTTCGTCTCGCAATTTCCCACCAAACTGTGTAATTAGTTTTTCTTTTCGTCTACATTTAATGCTCCATGCACGGACCGTAAACATTCGATGTGACAGGTACTGTAGCAACTTTTTGGATTTTGGGGTCCAACTAAACAAGGGCTTAGATTAAAATGTACTTTATGTTCATGCTGATTATAAAAATGACCATGTCACAACCGTGTGGTGAAACTACTGATCTCTATGTGATGGATTATACGCGATGGACTCGGACGCAGACGCTCCAGTAGTAGTACTCGGTCGAAAAGACAACGCCTAGTAGAAGTAGAAAGGGAACTCTTGGCAGTTTTCGGCCAAATGATGAGGAAGACGAGGTTGCTCGGACCCCACAGAGGTTAGAGATATACTGCCAGATCCATGTATAGGAAGATATACTGCCATAAAACATTTTTGCCTGTTAGTTACGATAATAATAATAATAACAATAATAACGCATAGAACATTTTCCTTTAGAGGAGTAACTAAACATGCAATTGGCTTTGAAATTTACAAAGAAAAAGGAAGGGGAATATAAATCTGGTGCTACGTGGGGTACCAGGACACAGGACAGTATACAAGATAGAACGCCTTGCTAAGAGCAAGTGAGCGTCTCTAACAGTTCGATAAATCAACTCTCAAAATTTTGTTTTTTTTTGTATGACAGAGAAAATCCCACTTTCAACTTTCCTATCCTTATACTCCGGATATCTATCCGCACTACCCATACTCCCTATCCATTTTTCTTTCCCTCGGTGCTCTTCCTTGCACATGGTTCTGAGCCCCCTAAATCAAAGAGCCCGGCGATATAAGAATCAAAGCAGCAAAAGTGAGCAGGGTGATCTAGCCGGTTTACCGCTAGAGGATGCTTCTTAGCCTTTAGCCCTGTTTATTTTGTCTCAAAACTAGGAGATTGGGAGGGATTAAAATGCCTGCAAGTCAGAATCCTCCTCAATCCAATCCGCTGATCTAGGGATGAAAAGAAAATGCCTCACTGTGATGGGCCATCAATCGCCATTCAAACAAGTGGTTCTGCGCACCAGCTGCGCCCGGAGCGGTTTCTTCATGACGGTGGTGAACTCGCGTGTCTCGGCGAAATCCACCTCGTAGCCGGGCACCTCTTTCCATTCGAATTCCCTGACCAAGTTGGCCACGAAGTACTCCAAGTGAAGCATGGCGATGCCGAGCCCGGCGCAAATTCGCCGCCCAGCGCCGAAGGGCATCATCTTGATCTCCCTGCTGCCAGTCACGTCCACGCCCTCACCGTCGCCGCCTGCCAGGAACCGCTCCGGCACGAACTCCATGGGCCTGTCCCACTCCCGCTCGTCCCATCCCATCTCTGCCACCGTGAAGTTCACCGTCGCGCCCTTGGGGATCAGGTACCCGCCGACCTCCATGTCCTCCGCCGCCTTGTGCGACAGCAAGAAGTGTGCAGGGGGGTGCCGGCGCAGTCCCTCGAGGACGACGGCCTTGAGGTACGGCATCTTGTGCGTGTCCTCCTCGGCGACCTCCCCTTGCTCTTCGCCGCACGTCGCCTTGATCTCGCTGTAGAGCTTCTCCTGTGCGTCCGGGTTCTTGACCAGCTCGGCCATGATCCACTGCAGCGCGGTGGACGTCGTGTCGGTGCCGGCGGTGAGGAACTCGGAGCAGAGGTTGGACATCTCGTCGTCAGTGAGCGCGCGGTCCCCCTCTTCGGGTAGCCTGATGTCGAGCAGCGTGTCCACGTACGAGTGCTCGAACGTCGTCGTCTCCTCTTCTGGCGCCACCGCGGCACCACCTTGTTGGTTCTTAAGCTGCTGCTGCTGCTTGCGCACTCGGCGCGCGTCAATCAGTGGCACGAAGAGCTCCTTCTGCCGCTGTCGGGCGGCAAGCCCCTTCTGGAGGCGGCCGCGGAAGAGGATTCTGGTCAGTGCCGGCCAGAACGCGAACACGCTCGTGTTCTTGGCCACGAACATGAGCCAGCCGTACTGTGCGGACGCGATGGCGCGCACCGCGGGCTCATCCACTCGCTCGCCGAAGCACATGAGCACCAGGAGGCAGAACATGGCGTACCGGAACGCCTCCATCACGGGGGGCGGCGCCTGGGCTCTCACCTGGGCCACCTCGGCCTCCCGCCCGAGCTTCTCCGCGAGCACGCGGCGCACCCACGCGCGCGCAGGCGCGAACAGCTTCACCCGCGATGGGTGCAGCGTCTCGGCGACGAGGTTGCGGCGCAGGAGGCGCCACACGGGCCCGTAGCTGGACCGCGAGATGGTGTTGCCGCTCTCCCCCAGGAGCGCGCGCGTGACCGCGGGGCGGTCGGCGAGCGCGGCCCCGCTCTCGACCAGCGCCGCGTGCGCGACGCGGCGGTCACCGATGAAGATCGACAGGTTCGACCCTGCCCGCAGAGATACGACGGGACCGTAGCGCGCGACGAGGCGTCGGAGCAGCGCCTCCACGTCGGACGAGTGGCGCATCAGCAACAGCAGGTTGCCGATGAACGGCAGACCCGGTGGGCCCGGCGGGAGCCGGGCGCCGTTCTTGCCCTTACGGGGCCCGTGCTGCTTTCCAAGCAGGACGAAGACGAGGGTCAGGAGGAGGAGGGCGGCAAGAACTAGGAGCTGTGTGGCCATGGCCAGGTCTTCTTGGCTATCCGCACCGCTGAGCGGTAAGCGGGCCGTGAAACGTGGAGGCAGCGCAGGTCTCTATATGAATCTGTATATCACCGTTAGATTATCTGTACTCGTCGTTCTCTATTTCTATCTCTAAAAAGGAATATACTTTATATTCATTTTTTCGCACCCGTGTTATCTCTATCACATACTATATACCAATTATTTCATATTTTATTCTCCTCTCTCTCCCTTTCTCTCTCCCTAACTCTCTCTCTCCCCGTGCACAGTATTTGGCGTGTGCACAGTACTACTCTGGGAATAGCGCTCGCGCAACGGGCCGCTACACGTGCGTGCGCGATAGAGGCGCACGGTGCGGGCGCGCGCGGCATGCAGGTGCGTTTAGCGCTCATGGTGCATATTTTATTCACCGTTAGGCTATCCGCACCGCTACCGCCAAACCCACATGCAAACGCACCTGCGCATGCGATAGCGGCCGCGCGCCTGTATCGCGCGCGCGCAGCGGCCAGCTGCGCGAGCGCTATTCCCAGAGGACTAATGTGCACACGCTAAGTGCACTGTAACAAGAGAGAGAGAAAGGGGGAGGGGGGATAAAATATGAAATAGTGGGTATAAAGTATGGGATAGAGATAACACGGGTGTGGGAGAAATAAGTATAGTCGTATAGAGTAGAGAATCTCGATGATCAAAATAGAATATTTCTTTTTAGAAATAAAAATAGAGATGAACGAGTACGGATAGCCTTATACTGCAAACCCAGCGTCTGCGCGTTCCTACGCTATCCTCTCTCTCCAGCCCAATCTCTCTCTCACAGTCCCACGCCACCTGCTGCCGGCGCCGTGCACAGGACCCCACGCCCACTCATCGCTCAGCACGTGGATTTGCATATGGCACGTGGATTTGCATATGGGCATAGAGGTCTCCGCGAGGCAGCATTCCGTGGATGAAAATCTGCACAGTGTGTGGGCCCCACGGTTTTGCAGATGGGCATACCGCTCACGCGGTGCTGTGTCTCGTCCGTCCATACCGAGTTGGAGAGGAAGGGAAACCTCACAGCGCCTATCGACGTCATGGCTGATGGAAAATTGATTCTTTTGGCATCTTTTTCTTGAACGAGTAGAGGAGACGACACCGGCATATGGAGTCTGCACCAAAACAAGATAGCGTTGGAAATTGATTCTTTTGGCATCTTTTTCTTGAACGAGTAGAGGAGACGACACCGACATGAAATCTGCACCAAAACAAGATAGCGTTGTTTACATGGTGTGAACAATGAGCAGTCCCCATTTCAAAAAAAAAAAAAAAAAAAAACTGTCCGATGCATAGAACACGGATCAGATCGTCGTGTACCCACCGGAGAATCTCTCACAGGAATAATCTACTACTAGTATTTTGGGCGGAGATGAAAGGCAACTTTGACAGAGCTCAGATCTCTAAACTTTCGTCAGTCAACTGGTATAGAGCATGCTAATCACATTTCGCAGCAACCACAAGTGCAAGTGTCCACTAAGGCAGTTCGATTCCTGAAAAAAAAAATCATACGCATTCCTCCTTGTAACCTTGTTGCAAGCAGTGGATAGCGACGATCACTCCCTCGATACTTCAGATTCAGATTAAAAATAGTGTACTGAAAATGATTCTCTTATCACATTAATTTTTTTTGCCCAGCCAATAGTAGTCTTTGAAGACTAGTCCAGGGCAAGATTATGGAGAAGTCGTCTTCACGTGGACGGCACTAGCAATTGTGGAAGACTTTCGGTTCCATGTCTGAAACTCTGAATGCAGGTTTGCAAGAACGGGGCAAACTATCCTGGTCCAGGAACAAGAATTCCTAGCCCACAAGAACAAATCCAACACATTTTTTTTTTGAGGCAAATCCAACACATCATTTCGGTGGAACTAAGACGGTAAGATGATCTACAAATACAAAGCAAGCTGGGCATATCAGTATAAGCTGATCTACAACACACAGTTTACTGTACTCGCCGTTGTACATTCCACCAACGCACACAGCTACAGATCTTAGTGTTGTTGCTCACTACGTAAACTCTGATAGGCAACTAGAGAAGAGAGTGCTTGGTCTTAGGCTTATTGATTGTTCCCACAATGGACAAAACATTGTTGATCTTGTTGCATCTGTGCTTGCTGATTATGGTTTGTCTAGAAAAGTATTTGCTGTTACTTTGGACAATGCATCATCTAATGTATCAGCCATGCAAAAACTTAGACATGTTCTTTCTGAATATCTTGGTATTGAAGTTGTGGTCAATGCATCATCTAATGATAGTGATGATTTAGACAATGCAGTTAATTGTATGTTCTTGCATCAACGTTGTGCATGTCACATTATCAATCTGATTGTTAGGGAGGCCCTAACTGCTCTTAAGCCTTTGATTGAAAAATTTAAAATTGCAATATCTTTCTTAAACTCATCTAACCAGAGAATTGCTGCATATAAAAGTTACTGCATTGCCACTGGTGTTAGGCCTAGAAAATTTCAATTGGACATGGAAGTTAGGTGGAATTCTACATACCTAATGCTTAAGCATTTGTTTCCACACAAGGTCTCATTCACTACTTTCATCCATGTTCAATATCCTAGGGCTGAAGGTGGTCAGTTGCTTTTAACTGATGACAATTGGGCTATGGCAGAAAAAATGCTTAAATTTCTTGAACTGTTTTATGATGCTACAGTTGCATTGTCTGGTGTGTACTATCCTACATCTCCACTCATAATTCATTATCTTGTTAAGATTGCTATACACATAAAGAATTATGCTAATGATAATCACATCAGACCTGTGGTTCAACTTATGATAGACAAATATAATAAATACTGAAGAGACATACCTTTGATTTATACTTTTGCATTCATCCTGGAACCCAGAGCTAAAATAAAAGGTTTCATTAGAGTGCTTAGGAGGTTGGGTACCCTTACTAGTACAGATTATAGTGCTTACTAGGTTGGCACTAGAGCTCGACTTACTGATGTCTACAATAAGTATGAGGAGAAATATGGAGGTGTTAGGTTGAGGAGGACTGCCCCTCCTAACCTATCTGATAAAAAAAGGCCTGTTTGGGATGAAATTTATGATGATTATGGTGATGTTGGTGGTGCTGGTGGTATGCATACTGCAGCTGCTACTCTAATCATGGCTAGAGATACATCTGCAACTGCCCTGCTGCAGGCTGTAAGTTCTTCAGGTTCTAATGTTTCTGAACTTGTTTCTTACTTGGACTGTGACACTATGAACCATTTAGATGATGATTTTAACATCTTAGACTGGTGGCATCAGCACAAACTCACATATCCAGTGCTGTCAATCATGGCTAAAGATATTTTAACTGTTCCTGTTTCAACCATATCTTCATAATCCACTTTTAGTATGACTGGCAGGATCATCGAGGAGCGGCGGAGGAAGCTAAATCCTGAAATGGTAGAGATGCTGACCTGCATCAAAGATTGGGAGGCTGCTGAAGCTCGGTTGCAACACATGGTGGAGGACAAGGAGCTTGAAGAAGCATTTGAAGAACTTTATCTTGATTAGTTATCATTTATATAATGGGACTGTAATATTATGTACTATGGACTGGACTTTGATGAACTTTATAATTAGAGCTGGGCTGTACTCTTTTTTTCTGGCTAGGGTTTTCACAAGGGTGAATTTTACCTAGACATGTTTTTAATGAGGCAGCCATTGCACTAAAGCTCCCAATAAAATGTTATTTTGTTATCTCTTCTTGTGTTTGTGTGATTATGTGATCTATGCGTTTCAGTGATCAAGTTAATATCAATTCTCTGTGAATATGTAACTTTGAGTCTTTGATAAGTTCTCTGATATTCTGATGATGAAGATAAGATTGAGATGATGAAGTTATTGTTCCTGATATTCTGATCAGTTTGAGGTGTTTGGCACTTATAGTGCCAGTGACGGCACGGGCACTGCTGGGCCGCCGTGCCCAGTAGTACGCCACGGCTAAGACTTGATAGTGTCGTGCCTAGACCGGTACCTCGGCACGGTGGCACTAACAGGAACGACACGGCTAGTCTACCGTGCCATGTAGTGCGGTGCCCGTGCCAGTGCCGTGCGGGGCGGCCCTTGGCCAACTATAGTGTCTACTAAGGCAGTTCGATTCCTGAAAAAAAAAATCATACGCATTCCTCCTTGTAACCTTGTTGCAAACAGTGGCTACAATGAAAAGGAAAGATAGCGACGATCACTCCCTCGATACTTCAGATTCAGATTAAAAATAGTGTACAGAAAATGATTCTCTTATCACATTAAATTTTTTTGCCTAGCCAATAGTAGTCTTTGAAGACTAGTCCAGGGCAAGATTATGGAGAAGTCGTCTTCACGTGGACGGCACTAGCAATTGTGGAAGACTTTCGGTTCCATGTCTGAAACTCTGAATGCAGATTTGCAAGAACGGGGCAAACTATCCTGGTCCACGAACAAGAATTCCTAGCCCACAAGAACAAATCCAACACATTTTTTTTTTGAGGCAGATCCAACACATCATTTTGGTGGAACTAAGACGGTAAGATGATCTACAAATACAAAGCAAGCTGGGCATATCAGTATAAGCTGATCTACAACGCACAGTTTACTGTACTCGCCGTTGTACATTCCACCAACGCACACAGCTACAGATCTCGCCAAAATTTACAGGGTGCGTGCAGCTCGGCTCAGTCCAAGGTTCAGATCACACCAAAATTTACAGGGTGCACCAGCTCGGTTCAGGCCAGGGTTTGGTTGAATATCATACAGAGGAAGAGCATGAGCGAGAGAAACTGGGCAATCAAACTCCTCCCACAGGAACAAAGCCAGCACATCATATTCGTGGAAGTAGGAGTAGGTCAAACAAGATGGCAACATGATGTGCAAGTACATAGAAAGTTGTACATACCCGTTTAGGTTATCCAACAGACAGACAAGGATCAACATAACTCATTTTCATCTCCATTACCAGCACACACGAGCATACACACAGTTGCTCTACTCCAGATGTTGTACATTCCACCGACACCAACTCAACAACACTCTAGTTCCTACTTAACAGAAAAGGCTAGTTCCTACTTGCCAACAACACTCTAAGTCGAACAAGACGGCAACATGATGTACAAGTACATAGAAAGTTGTACATAGCAGTTTTTAAGTTATCCAACAAACAGACAAGGATCAACATTTTGCAACTCATTTTCATCTCGATTACCAGCACACATGAGCATACATACAGTTGCTCTACGCTAGATGTTGTACATTCCACCGGCACCAACTTAACAACACTATTTACTCAACAACACTCTAGTTCCTACTTACCAAAAAGGGAAGCTATATAAGCTTTTGCACAGCACAGCTAGGGGCACATGATTATGCACAATGCTTCTGAGACCTGGGCCCGGCTTAGTGTTGGTGGGGCTGAGCAGGGGCCAGAAGTCAGAAGCACCACGCATAAGGATGGGCTGCTGAGCTGTCTATACACGCATTACATGGCACAAACATGAGATAGCATATTAAGACCTGACCTCTGCAGCAACCTTGCCCCCGTCTGAAATCCTGAGATTGCAAAGTAGTGCATCACGCCCTGTAAGCACGATCTGGAAGAAGTCACCCACCCGCTTTGACAGCGAGTCCAACCCCAACCAGAGCCTTTCAGCGCTTTTCGACATGCTGGAGATGCAGTTCAGCAGCTCCTCTCTCCTTTCCAAGCAATTAATCTCAGTGCCAACACCAGTGGCCTGCTTTGTGTTATCATCTTGGTGTCCTCTGTCACTTGTTTTCTCATGCACCATCACTTCTTTTGTATGACCGAAAGTCTTGGCATCCTCCTTGATGTCAGCTGTATCCATTCCTCCTTCTGTAGTAATACTTTGCAGCGTGATCACTTCATGCTGACAGCTAGTGTCCTCAGCCATCTTAAGATTATCCACATCGCCTCCTTCCTGGGCTGTAGCATCTGGCAGAACCACTTCCTTTGAATGGCTAAAAGCATGAACCAGGCTGGCATTCTCCTCTTCAAGCTGAGCAGCACAAGTCAATGTATGCAGCTGTCTAGCACATACCTCAACATCCGCCAGCTCTTTTACAGCTGGAACACTACCTCTGGATAGCTGACTGCTAAGTTCCCCACTTATGGCCTTATGAAGATCAATGAAGGCAGTAGACCAACCAAATTTCTCAGGGACATCAAACTCCACCAGTGGCTTGAAGCTACCCGACAGTACGGCTATAAGGACACTGCAGATTAAGACTGTAACGGCCTTGATTCCATACAATGCCCGCATGAGCACTTTCCCCTTAGCAGAATGCTTAACCTTCATCAGGCAAAGGTTCCCAGAAAGTTCCTGTAGCGCTGCCAAGCAACTATCAAGCCTCAGAGACCTTTCACTTCCTCGCTCAATCCACTCCTTAAGCGATACCTCAGCTTTCTTGAGCTGCTCCTGGGATGGCACGTCGCTCCCAGAGTCCAACACATTCAGGAGATATCGCACAAGCAGCTGCCCTTGATCCAACCGAGAGAGCTCTGAGCTCAGCGCAATGCAGATGTCCAGCAGCTTCACACTACTGTTCAGGTAAATGTCCACCCACTTCTCGTCCCAGTCAGATAAGGGCAGCTCAAGCTCAGTAATCAGGGTGGCTATATTGGTGTGCAGCTCCGATAAGCAGTCCACTGCGAGCTTCATCCATGATAGTGTGAGCACCGCTGAGGTGTCCTCTGGTTTGAGCTTCCTCAAGCTCGAGGCCAGGCCATCCTCGTACGAAGCGAGGAGCTCAGTGAGCTTCGGCGACAGGTGGGCTCCTCTTGGGAAAATCATCCTGAAGGGATTCCCCACGGGAAAGAAGGACCTATGGCCGTCGTGCGCGTGACTCATCTCCTCTGTAATCAAAGCAAGGCCACAGATTAGGAATTCACGTCACAAACACAACCAGACATAAGGAAATCCTTACAGTAGGAAATAACACGAGTGCTATATGGTATTGATAATAGACACTACACGTGATGGTAATAGGCTAATAGCACTCCGCTCCGCAGAGAGAAAACTGCGCACGCTTCGTATCTTTTCTGGAAGAATATTTCTCGATTCAACTCAGGGACAAGCCTTCACCCAAAAGCTACAATAACATAGTGATACTCCCAGCACACTGGACCGCACTACATCATCAAGCGCGGTACTCCTGGAAGTTGGCTACAGCGTTTCTGATGCACCGCGTCCGCGCTCATTCCCTAAACGCACTGACTCGCAAAAAATTGGGGAATACCAGAAACGCCGCTAACAACACATGACGATAGACAGCATCAGAAACGCAGAATCCATTGACATAGGCGCAGCAATCGAACAAATTAGAAGCTACTGCGAACATACTGCCCACAGATTTCCCTCGAGGCCTCCGCTTACCCCTCCAAAATTTGGGCGAAACCGACCCCCATTCCCCCAAGACCCCAGCAAGCATCAGATCGGGAGTTAAAGCTACAGCATCAGTAAAGGGATCCCCATACCTCGATTCGGGGACGCGCGCGGGCTCGATTCGAGGTTGATGAAGAGGGGGTTTGCGTGGCTGTGTGCCTGTGTCCGCTTGAAGCCTTCGCCTTTCGGTGAGGGTGCGACTTGCGTTGCGAGAGGGCAGGCTGGTGAAGGTAGGGAGGGAGAGGAAAAGGGGAAAGCTAATGTGAACGCTGGAAAGTTCCAGACGGCCGTTGGGAGGAGATATCGCTGGGTTGGGTTGGGCCCCGATGGTAGCGCCCCGTTGGGCTTCGATCTTTTCCGCCGCGGGCCCACCAGGATCCGGGTTGGGCGGCAGCTGGACGGCTGGTTACCGTTTGGTCGGCGTGTTTAGGCCCATTGTTCATGGTGTTTTGCGCAGTGGCAAGTCATTTTCTTGCCGTGATTTGGTGACGTGTCCCCGCTTATTTTCTCGGCTGATACATTCGTGCCCCGAGATTGTCTGAATTTGAGAGTTGTGTAGCTTGATTTTGAAGCCTTGTTTTTTAAAAAGCACTGTTCTTTTTTCTTACGCACGTATGTTTCTTCCCGTGCTACTTTCACCTCTGCCAGCAAATCTAACAATGCTCCAACAATCAATTTAAAAAACATGACCCCAAGTAGTATTTGATAGGTGCAGGCCATGGTTTTCAACCTGCAATAACCATGAAATCTGCCTTGGGCCTCATTTGTTCACCTGTCCCAATATATAGAAACCACGAGAAATACCTTGACCGACGCATCAATTTGATGGGGTGCATGCAAAGTATTTGATTCAATGAGGTTCGAATTGACCAAAAAGTCAGGTTTTTCTGAACTGATCTAACCTAAGCTTGACCAGGACCATCTATAAGATATATTATCGTGTTAACAAGTGTAGTATTATTCTAGTGGACAAAAAAAAGTGTAGTATTATTCTAGAAGTTTTTTAAAGTAATAGTACAAACACCAACGACAACCATCTACCCCCGCTGGGAGTGGATCCACTAGTATGACGAGGTCCAGCAGCTGCTGCTAGACCTCGCCACCAATAATCCTCCTCATCGACCACAGGGATTGCCATCCGAGTGTCTTGCTGGACGATTGTGTGGCGCTCTTTGTCAAAGTCGCTAGTAAAAGAGAGATGAACTATACATGCTAGTAATATTGTACTAAATTGCTTACTATGGCGGTGAGGGGATAACGACGCTATAGTGGTTAAGCTTAACTCTCCACTAAATATTATAACATGATATTTAAAGCATCCTTCAAAGTAACTTTGTGAACCTCGATTTTTTTATTTTTTGCATTTTGAAGGTGGAACCATTGCGAGTATTCTAGAAGCCCCAACTCGTCCGAATTAGAATTTTTGAAAAAAAAATAGTGATAACTAAAAGCGTGTTTCGGTTGGAGGTTGATACCGTCAGACATGATCCGCTCTAGAATTGGCTCGTCCCGGCATTTTTTTTTGAACGACATGGAGCCTGTTCGGTTGACTGGTTCGTATCGTTGTTGGTTCGTGAAGAAGTACTGCTGATTGGTTTGTGTGAGAGAAAAATAATATTCCGGCTAGAAATTTACGATCGTTTACGACAAGCCACAGCCAAACAAACAGACTGATGGTCTCTCCCACGATCGCCTTTTATTAACGCTAAGTAGAACCATCTGATGATGGACGGTGCGACTCCACATCATAAACCAAAACAATATTCTCACCTTTCGACTTTTAGGATCGTATGATTTAGGATGACTTTACGTCACAAACCAAACACCAAACACGCTATAAGTGATTCTAGCACGGGAAGTGTTGCAGACTGTCCGCAAACTTCAAATATTACAACAATCTTTTGCAAAGGAGCACCAAACAAAAAGGTGCCCCCCTTCTCGACAAATTGCTCCCTGTAGTTCAACGGATCTCCTGCCGACCTTTTTTTTTAAATGACAAGCGTATTGTCGGTGTTTTGTAAATCGGACTAGTAAATTTATACGATTACCGCACTGCTTTAGGAAGACGATGATAGCATCCAATAGACACGAGGATTTATACTGGTTCAGGCCGGAGCCCTACGTCCAGTCTTAGAAATGATCGAGTGCGTGTTCCTCGCTTGAATGCTCTGAAGTTCTTACAATAGAGATGCAAGATTGGTGGAAGGTCCTATGCTAGGTGAAGGGCTGCCCGAAGAGAAGATCCAAGAGCCCTACTACAACGGTGAATGAGTGGAAATGTGGAATGGCAGAGGATATGGATCGTCTTGCCCTGGCGATCCTTATATAGAGTTTGGAGCCAGGGCTCATACAAAGAGGAGGCTCTACCGAAGGGTCGTGAGCTTGAGAGAGGTCCAAGCTAACTTGGCTTGCAAGCTATGCCATCTTCTGGTGCTCGTCCGGTTGTGGCTATCGTAATGGTCTTGTGGCCATGCTACGATAGTGTGTGACATAGTGTTACTGTGCCGGCCGTGGCGGCACTGTGGGCATGGTGATGGTTCACCAGCTGTCCTGTGTGGCATGGTCTCCGTTGTGGTCTCCGTCATCATCGTCTTGTCTTTCGGGGCGTCATACGGGAGTTGGTGGCCGCCCTGGGTCGCCGATGACCGTCTTGTCTTGAGGAGCTGAGGACCATGACCCCAGTTGTCGAGGTCGGGGCTCGCTGCCAGTCTAGATGGCTTCGATGTTGTGGCCTTCATCGCGGTTCCCATGCCGTAGTGGGTGGGACCGTATATCCGTTTCACCGGGCCGTGTCTGGTCGGTGGTCTTCGTATCCGTTATCATCGTTCTGAGGCAATGTTGTCTTGTCCGTGCGGCGTGACACAAGATTGGTGTCTGACCAGGCTGAGGTCACTGTTGTTGTGGCAGAACCGTCTAATCTAATATCATCCCAAGAGTACTTGTCATCCATTAGACACTAAGTATTCAAAAGAGTGCATTAAATCGTGTTGTTCCGTCGAGTACACCTCAAGGGAGAACTCGAAAATCCATATTTTTTCATCAGGATCATAAATGGGAGAATAAAGCTTACAACATTCTTAAGCCATTTCTTACATCACCTTATTACAGTACAGAATATTATCTCAATTGATTATAACAGCGGAATATAACAATGTTATCAGAGTTACAGAGAAAACAAAGATTAATTTAATGACATGGTGGAGTATTAACATAGTGTACATTTATATACGAGAGATGTTAGCAGATTTTACATTTTTTCTTATAAAATATTTAGTGAGGGTTATAAATAAACACTACGGTCGTAGCGTAAAAGGAATCCTCTCTGAGGGAGGTTTCCACACACAAGAGTCAGCTCTATGTATCATTCGATCACCTGCAACAGGGGGAATAAAACCCTGAGTACTCGATTGTACTCAGCAAGACTTACCCGACAGGAGAAAAATAAAAGACTCTAAGGATATGTAAGGCTTATTTGACTTGTGGGTTATTGCATCTACAAAAGCATTACTAATAGTGCATCCTTATGTTCTAAGTTTTATTAGCAATCATCATTAGTTCATTAACTAATCATTCTATGTAAGCATCTATGCTATTTTCAAGCAGGTGGTAAGCAATCAGAACTATTTTAACATCTTTTATATTCCAGTTCTTACTACGATGCTAGACCATAGTGAAGTCAGTACCATCTCACATAAACGGTGATTCGTGAATCAATGTATCCCAGCTGGGTACCCCGAAACACATGCTCCGTTTGTACCCCAGGCACAAACAAGATCAACCCATTCCACTCCTGTCACGGGGTCTAGGTTCCCATCTGTCGGGTACCTTAGAACAGGGTACCCCGAGCGAACAATCAAAGGGGTCACTTAAGTCCCATCAAAAAACAAAGCTAGAAGGTAAGCCATGGACCCCTCACCCGCCACATCCGAGCCCACCAGGCCCTCCGCCTCGCCTCGAGCCTCGCACAGGAGGTCTCAGTGTCCTGACGCAATCTCCGCCTCGCGCGAGGCTCTCCACAGAAGGCCTCGGTAGGGAACACGACCTCCGCTTCGCGCGAGGCTCTCCACGGAAGGCCTCGGCAGGGGGTGCCTTCTCCGTATCACGCGAGGCTTCTCACGAAAGGCCTCAGCAAGGAGTCTGATCTCCATCCCGCGCGAGGCTCCGCTCTCCGTCTCGTGCGAGGCCTCATTCCCCGTATCGCGCGAGACCAGCTTATCCATGGTCCGTTGCCCCCGCCTCGGCCAGTCTTCCCGACAGCACATCATGTCTCATTAATACTTCAACCACTCCTGCAATCTCAGCCGGACAATGGCTTGACACCACAGAATGGCCGACGGGACCTGAGGTCGCATCAACGCCATACCGGTTAGGACAGGGCACAACGGGGATTACCGGCCACTGTGTTCTGACACTGTGCCCACGATCAGCGCCCACACTGCACTGTGCCCCACGATCCCCACCTCAAAAACAACGCGACATGGACAACTTGGCCCGGGTTATCATCACCTCCAAGCCGGCGCACCAGGTCAGCCGCCCACTCGGGGCCTCGGCACTGTGCACCAAGGTCTCGGCTATCTCGGGGTTTGTGCCCGCCGAGACCCCCCACTGCGGTGTAGCCTTGGCACCGACCAAGCCTCGGCCTTGCACATAGTCCGTCCACACCGGCTTGCACGTCCACCACCGCACCCACTCCGAGGCAGTCCCAGGGCTCTCACGACGCACAGGATCGGATGGGACTGACACGCCACCCCAGTGCTCCAAGGACGGACCACTCTGACAACCACGCCGCCACAGGAACAGGCCACAGGGCTCGGACATGCCACCCCTATTGGCACGACGTCGCATAGTTAATGTATGTACTGTCCTTGTCTTCCCTTCAACTATAAAAGGAGAGGACTTGGGCCACTTAGAGACAGAGGAACACATTGTAACACACGCACACATCCTAGCCACCTGAGAGCAACGTCTCAGACGACCCACACGACACCTTGCCGAGACCTGGGACTAGCTCCCTCTCTCCCCTAGCTTGTAACCCCCTACTATGAGCACTTCGGTGTAAGGAATACAAGATCGATCTCTCAGACTGGACGTAGGGCATTGATTGCCTGAACCAGTATAAACCTTGTGTCTCTTTGCATCACCATCTAGGATTAGGGGCACGCAGTTCAAATTCACTGGTTGGTTGAGGACCGCTCGGTCCAAAACACCGACAGTTGGCACGCTAGGTAGGGGCCTCTACGTGTCAGTTTCGTCATCCCAACAGGTCCCAGATGGCAGACCCCGTATGACCATTGCATCTTGGCACGGTGGTTTGGTTTAGGAGCCTAGAGTTCATATCCCTAGGGCATGAGTATGATATGGTACTCCTCACTCCTCGAGCCCCACCAACCGATGATGAAGTCATGCACCGGTAGCCCAGGCACAGACGGCGCCCGAGCGGCCACTCTCACCGCGCTCACCAGGAACGACGCGAGCAAGACCACCCCGATGCTACACGAATCTAGGGTGGCACACCGCTCCTCGTCGATATCCTACGACCAGCTATTGGCATAGGGTCCCTGGCTGGGGGCCTATCTAGCCTGAGCTTGGACAAAGGAAAATCACCGATGGCACGCGGTGATGTCCAGTCATCAAGATCCGCTCCACCACTCCCTGAGGAGCCGATCCCAGCGGAGCAGAGTCAGACGATGGCACCATCCCCATACCCCTTTGGGTTGAGAAATGCCGCTGCCTCCTACGCCTACGCTTACACTACCGCTCATGAAGATCCCTTAGAACGCCGCCAGCGCTTCATTCTCAACCTAAGCACCCACGCCGACTCCTCAGAGGAGGACGAGGCATGGCCTAGAGTGGATTTCTCTGAACTCCATGACCCTAGGGCTATGCGCCAGTTCTTGGCCGCAAGCGACTACTGCTTAGGCTACTCTGACTCCGACGATGAAGGCACCTATGACCCCACTCGCGAGTGTTTTCACGTTGGGCTTGGGATGCCGAGAGCGGGCGAGGAGGATGAGGGGGCAGGTAGTCGTTCCCCACTTCGCCCAGGTACAGGCGCTGCCACACCTCCACGCATTGTCCTGCCGGCCGCACGAAACGAGACCCCCGCCCTTGCGTGACCTCAACGCCTAGACCTGGAACAACTCCGTGAGCTCCAGGCCAAGGTTGAACAAGACCAACTCCTTCTATAGCAGCTTCGAGATACTCTCGAACTGGAACAGCGAGGTCACAGCGAAGGCAGGGGAGCCCGACGGAGGGCCCACGATGTGTGTAACACCTCGGGTGTTAGCCATGCATAACTTGACTTGCATGACATGAGCATGATCATCACGCATTCATAAACAAGCATTTACAATTGAAACATTTGATTGAAACATCTGCAACATTTGCTTGTTATCGCATGTTTCATTATCATATGCAACCTTTCTCGTTATTTCATGTCTCCATGTGTATATGCATATGATCATGAATGAAAATATGTACTTGGTAGATGTGAGTCACAAAAACATGTAACCACACTTGGGTTAGCCATTAGGGCATTGTTCATGAAAGTCACTTTTCATAATCAAGCCTTTTAAGGCATGTTTCATGTGATTGCACTAACTGGCTCTATGAGTGACTACTACATGAAATGATTGAATGACCTTGCAAATAACTTAAACATGTTTAGGATATCATCATGAACAACTTTGGTATTTAGGGCTAGGGCTAATTTGGTCATTAGGCCATGCTTTGATGTGTATCATCATTTAAAAGTGACATGTTTGACTAAAGTTGAACTAGGTGTTAGAGACCTTGTATGGAGGAGATCACTAAAGCAAAGTTGTAGTGTTTGACATAAGGAACAACTTTTATTTTTGGGTCATAGACTGATTTAGCTTCTAACATGCTTGAATAGGCCCCACAAAAATCAGCAAAACCATGATTTCAACACTTAAGAATTTTTTTCTAAGTCTGGATCACTGATAGCCTGACAAGCTGACCTTGAGCATGATTTTACTCTGTTTCTGTTGTGAATTAGAACAAGTGCCTTGAACAAATATTGTAGCTGGTACATAGGTCTACAAATTCGGTTTAGGAAGTTTTGGCTAGAAGTCCATGGATTAAGAGTTTGTTCAACGTGAAAACCCATCGTCAGGCTCGGTTTCGGTTCACTGAACGAACTGAATCAAAGCCATCAGTGGCCGACCGGTTCAGGCCATGGTCGCCGCGTGGCGCGGAGTGTGGTTGTGCGTCGCCGGCGCTCTGCCCAGCGTGGCCAAGGTAGGCCGAAACACGCCTTCATCACGCCAGCACCCGCCCGCAACGCCCAGCGCCCTCATTTTGCTTTCCCCGCTCCTCCTTCGTCGTCTTGCAACGCCAGTAGCAGCCGCCGAGCTCCCGCAGCTCCGTTGTCGCCATAGTCGTGCGCAAGCTCGTGTCTAGCCACTCCATCACCACCACAGCACTCCATCGCCACCCCAGCATCCCACTGCCTCCTCCCATGCCCGCTGACAGCACTCGATAAGCGCTAGCGTCGTGCGCAAGCTCGCCGGAGCTCCACCGCCAAGTCCATCACCGTGGCTGGAAGGCCACCGTACACCTCTTGCTGCGATTTCTTGTGCGCTAGGTTCGACTGAGTCTGTAGAAGCTCATCAGTGCTTGAGCTTGCTTTGCCGTGGTCTTCACCAACATAGCACCGTCATCCCACTCCGTCGAGCTGCCATGAGCACCGCCGCCAAGCGTAGCCCCGACGAGAGGTCCCACCGAGTAGCTCAACCGGTGCGCTAGGTCACGTAGATCACGTAGTGAAGGTGTCACCGCCGGCGAAGCTCGCCGTCGATGAGCCGTAGCCACGCAGTGCCAAGCAGCACCACTGCTCTGTTTCGTCTCGATGACATGTGGGTCCAACTGACGTGTAGGTCCCACCGGTCAGCGACAGCAGTGTTGAGGGCTAGTTCAAAAATTTTAGATTCAAGTGTGATTTGTGATTTTTGTATCTTCAGTTTGGTAGCTCCTAAATTTGTGAAATAAATTTTGTAGTGTTCATTAGGAAGTGTAGTATTTAGGAAAAATATGTTCTTGACTTGTATAGTAGAAATTTTTGGAGAATTAAATAGGGATTTGAAATGTACTTCTGAATGCATTCAAATTTGTTTATTTTATATCTTGAGTTCCTGTGCTCCAAAAATTATGAAATTTTTGTGGTAAGCTATTCTTGTCATATATGAACTCTGGTAAAAATTTGAGGACCAGTGCATGGGTAGATTTATAGTTATAGATTTTTCTTTTATGAATAGTCAATCCTTGCATGAATTTTTATAAATTATTTATGAGTCCAAAATTCATGAAATTTGTTGGAGGTAATCCTAGTACCATATGGATGTTAAGAAAAATAGGAAATATGTTGCTTGACACTTTTCAATAGGATTTTCCATTTATGCTATTTCATGCCTTGCTTCCTTGTCATTTTTGTATAGAATGTTCTACTTAGTAAAATGATATGAAATTTTTATAGTAGTCCTTTGATAGCATTAGTAAGGCACTGTAAATTTTTGAGAATTTATTAAGTACATCTGATATATATTTATTATTTAACCTAGATATATAAATAAAATAATAAAGGCAATTAAATAAATAGTTTGGGCTTCACCATTATATTATCTTAAATGTATTTGGTATGCTTAAACTGTTGGTAGATTCTATGTTGTCAAATTTGGAATGATTACATGAAGTAGAAGTATCGTTACTTTATATTGCATGTTGAATAGTTTCCGGACAGATTCTGTAGTTTGATGAGTTGCATATGGAAAATGATGTGTACTGTAAAAATGGTTAATAACAAAGATGTAGAGAATTTGATAAGCTTTCCAGAAAGTCTAGGATCACTATATTTGGATTAGTAGAACCCCAGTTATGAGCAAAACAAATTGCTATTATTTTGTGGCATAGTCAATGCATTGTAGAAGTAGTTAATTAATAATCGAGAAGAGATATGCACCTACTCAATAAACAGGATGCACTTGTTAACATATATGCATTCGTAATACTTATGCCACATTCATGCATCTAGGATCGGAGGAAGAGATCACGTTGCTGGAATTCGAAGAAGCAGAGGAAGGGAACTAGCAGGAGGATCCACAAGCCGCAGCTCCCGAAGGCGTGGAGCAGAACCCTGAAGAGCTTCCGGAGTGTCCTGACCACAGCCCTACTTCCTTTCTACGAGGCAAGCCCCAGAGCATTATAAGTCTCCCAGTAATTTACAAATGTTTACTTACGTACTTATGATTGATGCATTAGGTTATAAGAGTTGAATGAAACCATTTGATGCATGTAAATTCCTTGTCTAGATATTAACCCTTTAACCGGTATAGGTCCAGGATCGAATATATGCTTAGCCATGCTTAGATCGGTAGAAGTCGGGTGATGTCCTATCACCGGCGAGATGTAGGTGGATATTGGAGCACGGTTGGCTATATCTGCTATCGTGGAACAGAACCATGAGGTAAAAGTAAATCAAGACCGGATGGGAAGTTGGTAGAGAAGCAACAAGACATGGAGGTCTTGGGTGTGGATCTATCCATGTCTGTGTCAATTAAGGACCATATCATTGTTGGAACTTTTGACAAGATTGAACGCATGCCTCTCACTTAGCTGGCTAGATAAATCGTTCCAACCGCGAAGCCGAGTAATTCAACTCAGGGCGGGAATCGTTCTGTTGTGCGCTCCTTCCAGGGAACTATTAGACTGAGCCCAAGGGTAGGCTTGGCCTGAGCATCCTGGCATCTAGTGTTCCAGATTATGCGGCGCAGTACGGACCCACAAAATGTGTACCAAAGTTGTACCAAAGGTGACCTAAGGCTATCGTGGCTGGTAGACCTAGGTTTGTGTTAGGAATAAATTCCCAGCTGGTTGAAATTGATTCGAATCGTCGTCTCTCCCGGATAGTGAGAAACTTGACTAGCTCCAACATCGTAGTAACTATGTTATGAAACATGATGGTTCGGATGAATATGGAATTACAACACCTGCTATGGTTACTATTGTATGCTTCTAATGATATACCACATGTTTGGCACGGGATAGTTGCTAATCTAGAAATGGATAGTTATAGTTAACCTGATAAAGAAATTGTAACTATACCATGACTCAATTGCTTTTACGCAAAAATGTTGTCGAGTTACGTCCACTTATACAGCCTTGTATAATCCTTGGAGTCATTTTATTTCTGGTTCATGATGGGTAAGTCTAGCTAAGTACCTTCTCGTACTCAGGGTTTATTTTCCCATTGTTGCAGATGGCACTATGTATCATGGGTATTGCAAGAGTTGCTTCTATCCTGTCATGGATGAGGAGTAAGCCTTGGGTAGGCTTCTTTAGTAATTCCTATCTTTGCTTTTGTGGACCGTGATCTGGCTTGGCACTGTATCAAACTATGTTGGAAACTTTATCTTTGAACTTAATTGCTTCCGCTTTAATTATCAAACTCGGTTTGTAATAACTTTTATTCATACTCTGATGATGAAAAGTATCTGTGAACTTTATGTAATATGTGGCATGTATGTTGAATCCTGTACGATCTTGGTTGTTGTAAATCGTTTATCGAGACCCGTTGTGGTACTCGACGGACTACCGGGTTTATAGGGGTTTAAGTATAATAGTGCGACCGCTTGCGGATTGCCATTGTACTTATATTCTTATAAATTGGTCGGTTCTGTGACAGCTGGCATCAGAACAAGGTTCAACATTAATTGTCACAAGTGTATTTAAAACAAAAGTTTTTGTTTTCCAAAAACCCTTCTCTAGCAACTAATAGTTATATAATAGGTATTTGAAATCTAAAGTGTGCCAATGATCACTTTCCTTATGCCCAAATTAAGGACTATTAGGTGGCTATTTAAGTACTAACATGGGGGTTTTTACTTCGTCGTCCATACAGCGTGCTATAGTATGGATGCCATTCACTTGAGTGGTAATGTATGGATCAAATGCCTCTACGCCAAGGTAAGATGAGTGTATGACCGCAAGATGTGAGCGTGCGGTCGGGAAGAGTTAGCTTTGGTACGGCTATGTATGCATGCTTACATGTGTATATGGTACGTATTTAATTGTGGGTTTAAATTATTGTAGGGTAGATTGATACGGAAGTATATGTATGGGTATACATATATGAAAGTATTTATAATTACATTCTGCATATTTCATTATGGGTTTAGGGCTGAAATGAAATTTTATGCAGGTACACTAACAACGAAACGTGTAGCTCGATTAGTTACGCTATTTATGAGAGAACGTATGTATGCCACCATGTCTACCATTAGAAACAAATTTTTCCTAAGTTTGTGAGGACGTACGGCACGAGCATGCATCATGTTAAATTACCATTCACATAATTACATTGTTCCTCCCCTTATAAAATTCTTACTCGGTTATGTAACTCTTATCCATTATGGCATTGTCTCACCAAGGGGTACATGTTAATGGTGCAGATGGCACGCACCAAGCAGACTGCTCGCAAGTCCACCAAAGGTAGAGCTCCTAGCCGTCAGCTTGCTCCACGTACCCGTCAATGTCACATGTTCCTTGGAGAGTTTGGGATGCCTACACTCTTGTGGAGAGTGCTCAGCTATGTAGGCTATCCTGATGGAATGGAACCCCGCTACTTCTAGGCGAATGAGCAGTTGGGAGAAGGTCTCTTTGTTACTGTGGAGGCCGTTGTTCGTCCCTAAGGTGACGCTTCTGAGTGGATAGGCTGGTGTTATGAGTCAACTAGCAGGACTGCTGAAGAAGCAGCTGCTAGGGCAGCCTTTGGGATCCTGAGAGATATCATGGATCGTTTTCCTCAGGAGCTGGCAGCCGCTTTGGTTGGAGTTTTTCCGAGGGGCAACCCCTCCACTGAATCATGGCAGCAGGCAAGAGGAAGACCCTTGGAGATCGGTGCAGCAGAAGGGCAGAACAGTGACAACCCTGCCATGAGCGCCATGTTCACAATGATGAGAGTGTTAGATGGAGTTGAAGGTAGCCTTAGATGTGTGTCTGGTGCTCTTGGTCATGCCCATGAGGATCAACGTCAGCTTTAGAGGGAGCACGACACCAAGATTGAGAGGCTCACTAAAGAGATGACTCGGTTAACTCACCAGTGAAATGTAGCTTGGTCTAGGGAAGATGTCCTGAGAGCTCGACAGTTGGAGCTAGGACAGCAACTGGCCAATGCGGAAGAATACAACAATAATCTACATGAAGAGGTTCATCTACTAAACAATCAGCTCCACCCTTATGTCCCACCTGGAGCCGCAGAAATGGATCTAGAAGGGTACGAGGAGGAAGAAGAAGAAGTGGAGCCTGAAGAAGAAGTAGAACCTAAGGAAGGAGATGATCCTACGTCTAACCTCGATAGTGATCATGATGAGGATTAGATCGCTTAGCACTTAGTGGAAGGACTAATGTATCACCTTTT